>NC_064627.1:281605258-281908289 GCF_023864275.1 Schistocerca cancellata
TTCGACTATAGCAGATTAGTCGAAATCACGATATTTAATGTGGCACCGGTGCTTGTGCAGTATCGTGAGATCGTATATTTTGGCTGATTTATGTTAAGGGTGCCTTTTAATTTTCCTGAGTGCTCGGAAAATGGATTGGATGCCGTGTATGCACAAGACCTTGCCTAGTTTATTTGTTGTAGGTTCGAAGAAAGGAAAGCGTGCTATATGTTAATCATGTTATGGTGATTATCTCCAGGTTTTCATTTCTAAGATTCGTCTAACTTAATATCTCGTTCACTGTATCTGTTATTTGGGAACTCCCTTTCCAGATATCTTTTCTCCAAATCCAGGTGGTTCTTGTCAGAAAAAATTTTAAACCTATGTTTCAACTTGTTGGACCTGCTCGCATTTGGGGTGGGATTCCTAGCACATTTAGATATAGGACAACATCTGTTGGTTTCCGGTAAACACAGTGGCCTAGCCGCCTATCTGTTATCCGCTCAAGCAAAACATCTTCAAGCACAACATCTAAATGTGATAATTTTCCTTCTCTCTCCAACTCAACGGCGAACTTGATATTAGTGTGCGTACTGTTGATATCATCAATGAACGAATGAGAAGCTTCCATCCCATGTGGCAGCATTATAAAGGTGTTGTCAGCATATGCAAAGATGCAAGACGGAGATGCAAGACAGACGAATTGGTGCTGAGTTTAACGGGTGGTCTTCGAAGTGCTTCATAAAGAAATTACCCACGTCCAGAGACAATGGAAAACCATGCCTATTCTCTCAGTTATTTCGTAAGATTTACCACTGTGCAAAAAGTAGGTGGAGTGGACTGCTAATATCGTTAATGGGACTTGTGAACAAAGAGACCACATCCAAAGTGACCAAAGTTTTGTCTGGATTGATTCTGGTTTCAATATTTGTGTCCAAGAGCATGTAGGAGATTTCGAAATGATGTTCACAGCGATCAGGTATTGGCTCTAGTAACTTTGTTATATATTCCGTTAGCCTGCAGTTCTGTGAATCTACAGCATTAAAGATAGGTCGCAATGGAGCGCCTTCCTTGTGGATTTTAGGCAAACTGTACAACCTTTCTGGACTACGGGATCGCATTCGTAGATCCTTTATCATATACTCTGGTAGACCAGAATCCTTCAGCAGCTTCGCCCTTTTTCTGTTACGTTATAGAGCAGGATCACTTTTCAAAGATTATTATCGTAATAGGCTTTGATTTTAAGGACGACTGTAGCATTTCCCTTCTCTGCTGTCAGACTTCGACTCTCCGCGAAGCGCCGAGTACTTTTGTCCCTCTGCTCTGGTAATGTTTGACTTAGGAGTCTTGATTGTCGCTAATATATTCAGTGTAGCGAAACTTGCCTCACCGGTAACGTGATGGGAGAGGTACGTACTGCTTGTAATACTCCACTGATAATACAGGGTGATTAAAAAAAAATACCACAACTTTAAAAATGTGTATTTAATGAAAGAAACTTAATATAACCTTCTGTTATACATCATTACAAAGAGTATTTAAAAAGGTTTTTTTTCATTCAAAAACAAGTTCAGAGATGTTCAATATGGCCCCCTCCAGACACTCGAGCAATATCAACCCGATACTCCAACTCGTTCCACACTCTCTGTAGCATATCAGGTGTAACAGTTTGGATAGCTGCTGTTATTTCTCGTTTCAAATCATCAATGGTACCTGGGAGAGGTGGCCGAAACACCATATCCTTAACATACCCCCATAAGAAAAAATCGCAGGGGGGTAAGATCAGGGCTTCTTGGAGGCCAGTGATGAAGTGCTCTGTCACGGGCTGCCTGGCGGCCGATCCATCGCCTCGGGTAGTTGACGTTCAGGTAGTTACGGACAGATAAGTGCCAATGTGGTGGCGCTCCATCTTGCTGAAATATGAATTGTTGTGCTTCTTATTCGAGCTGAGGGAACAGCCAATTCTCTAACATCTCCAGATACTGTAGTCCAGTTACAGTAGCACATTCGAAGAAAAAGGGACCAAAAACTTTATTGGCTGAAATAGCACAGAAAACGTTCACCTTAGGCGAGTCACGTTCATACTGAGTTGTTTCCCGCGGATTCTCAGTGCCCCATATACAGACATTGTGACGGTTGACTTTCCCGTTAGTGTGGAAAGTTGCTTCGTCACTAAACACAATCTTTGAAACAAAAGATTCATCTGTTTCCATTTGAGCAAGGATAAAATCACAGAAATCGATTCTTTTAATCTTATCAGCTGCAGACAGTGCTTGAATCAATTTCAGACGATAAGGTTTCATAACTAACCTTTCTCGTAGGACTCTCCATACAGTTGATTGTGGAATTTGCAGCTCTCTGCTAGCTCTGCGAGTCGATTTTCCTGGGCTGCGAACAAATGCTTGTTGGATGCGTGCTACATTTTCATCACTCGTTCTCGGCGGTCCAGAACTTTTCCTTTTGCACAAACACCCATTCTCTGTAAACTGTCTATACCAACGTTTAATACACCACCCATCAGGAGGTTTAACACCATACTTCGTTCGAAATGCACGCTGAACAACTGTCGTCGATTCACTTCTGCCGTACTCAATAACACAAAAAGCTTTCTGTTGAGCGGTCGCCATCTTAGCATCAACTGACGCTGACGCCTAGTCAACAGCGCCTCAGGCGAACAAATGTACAACTAAATGAAACTTTATAGCTCCCTTAATTCGCCGACAGATAGTGCTTAACTCTGCCTTTTGTCGTTGCAGAGTTTTAAATTCCTAAAGTTGTGGTATTCTTTTTGAATCACCCTGTATTTGCAATAGGTAGAGTACCTGGCGTTAGAGCGAGATTCGTAACTCTGTTGAGCGCCGCGATGATCCGTATTGAGGATTCTTGTCTGACAGGCTGATGACAGCGTGTGTGCTGCCTCGCAAGGTAACACTCTTGCGCAAGGTTACAGAGAAATAATGAGGATAATTAATTATATTTACTATCTAACAGAATAGACGTCGCTACAAATGTTACTTCAGCGTAGGCCTCGACACAGTCTCTGGTAGCATATGGAACTGCCGTGACTTGGTGACGTCTCCATAACCTAATTCATCAATTTAAATGAAGTACCACACGGCCTACAGATAACTCCTGACGATGGAATCAGTGGAAGTCGTTGAAAGTTTGATTTCCCATACAAATACCAAACAGCAAGAAGTATATGAAGCATACGGAAAATTACGTTTTCGGTACATCGCCTTGTATAACTCACGTGATAGTCTCAAATGGGCCTGAAATTTCTATGATTATTTTTTCTTTTATTAGAGTCTGTGTTTTCCTATTTGTTTCAAATTCTTCCAATGTATCGAATGAAGTTCGCCTGTCTCTAGAGTCATACGAGTTTTTACTTTCTACAAATTACACCAGTATTCTTTAGCTCGTTTACACCTTTCTTGAAATATTAGCTTTACTTTGCTGATTGGTACTGCATAAGACCAATCTCTACTACACTCTGTGGGATATTCTCCTAATTCTGCATTCATCCGTTGTCAGTTTTTTTTTAAAGTCGTATTGGAAAGATTTTTTGAAGGATATCCTGCTATAGTTGTTGGCATCTGTTTCTTCACCTTTTCCGGGTAGTAAATGGATTGGTGCAACTTTCCAGTCGTTTGGGACCTTTCCTTCTATCCACACTTTTTCGTCAGTTAAACTACAGCCAGTCGTGTTTCTCTTCTGTTTAGGTGAAGAGTCAACCCGCTCATGTAGTCAATTATGAGGCGTTAAATCACAAGACGTAGATTTGTATCAACAAAAAGGAAGTCTGTTCCTTATACGAACTACAATTCCTCACTTCCACGTTGGTTTTCAAGGTGACATCTAGAAATGTAGCTGGGATCCAGTGTCAGAAAGAGATTATCACGTGGAGTCGGCGCTCTCCGATTGTCATCAGTCGAATCGTGATTCGTCTCCCACGCTTCTATTGAATATGCACAGCGAGTGCATAGAGGGCAGATTGTCTGCAGTTCACGTTTCACGGGAACCAGCTACCTCTGCTGAAGGTATAATCATATTTGCCTTGTAGACCACACTGAATTATACGAGAGGAGTTCAATAAGTAATGCAACACACTTTTTTTGTCGACCATTTTGGCTGAAAAAAATGTGGAGTTTGTCGGGTGATATCGTGGAATATTCTCGTTTCAGCCTCTATAGTTTCATGAAGTTCCGATAGGTAGCGGCGCTATCGTAGCCTTAAAATGGCGTCAGTTACGGAGGTACGTTCCAAGAAGAAAGCTGTCGTTGAGTTTCTTTTGGCGGAAAACTAGAACATTGCAGACATTCATAGGGGTTTGCAGAATGTCTACGCAAAACTGGCAGTGAACAAAAGCACGGTGAGTCATTGGGTGAGGCATCTGTCATCATCGCAATAAGGTCGCGCAAAACTGTCCGATCTTCCGCGTGCAGGCCGCCCACACGCAGCTGTAACTCCTGCAATGTTGGAACATGAGGATACGCTCATTCGAGATGATCGACGGATTACAATCAGACACCTCCGTATCACTGTAAGGTTTCACCCAAGTCCGTGCAACCGATAGGAGCTCACTATTCTTCCTCAACCACCGTACAGCGCGGAACTCGCACCTTCCGACTCTAGTCTGATGGCCCAATGGAGGATCTGTCCGCCTCCTTAGCTGAGTGGTCAGGCGGGGGCCCGGGTTCGATTCCCGGCCGGGTGTTGTGCTGTCCCCATAATCACTTAATCTTTAGCGACAAGCAAGTCGCCTAATGTGGCATCTACTGAAAACCTTGCAATTCGACCGCCAAACTTCCCCAGTCGGGGATTCCTGGCCATAAATGCCATACTATCATTTCATTTCAAGCGATACAAGGTGGGAGCTTATTGATGTAGTAAGACACTTCGATTAGTAGAGTGGTACCACATTATAGAGAAGCAGAGCATCCAGGTTCGAGTCCCGGTCCAGTACAAATTTTCAGATGTTGCCATTGCAGGTAACACAGTATGCAGCTGTATGCAGCTGATATCTGAACATTTCTCTTTCACTGTTTCGCATGTTCAGATGCTGCTATTTAGGGAACCTTTGCTATTGCGTGAAATATACATGGTGCCAAAATAGGAGCCAAGGGATTGTCAAGGGGCTGCTGCACAGAAAACAGGGCACACTATTGTGTAAACAAAAGGCAGAAGAGCTTTGTGTATTTATGATGAGTTTTGGGCTTTCACTCAGTATTGTTGTTATAGCATTTGGGGACAGTGGTGTTGTGTTTACTAACAATAACGTGACGGATAGAAATGTAGTTCAGATTTTGTGATGAATTACGATATTATTAGTAAGGGCATAAAACAAAGTCAGTGCAGTCTACATTATTGCCAAATTTATTCAAGATGGCGGTTGTCCCTCTCTGTCGGGGAGGGTGGTATAGGTGGTAAAATCGCACTAATGACAACACTCACTCCCCACCACTCCCCCACTTCCCTTCCCCTCCCCTCCCCCACTTGCCCCCTCACGTCCCCAACTTCCCCTCCCTTAACCATCTTGTGAATTATTCGGAAAGAGGCCTAGTCTGTACTGAGCTGCTGGAGAAGGAAGGATGTAGAGGATTTATTTATCTATTTTTGGCGATGAATGTGTTCAGTTGACGAGATTTTGAGGTTGGACCAACAGGAGTTTAATAAATGTATTACCTTCAAACATATACCTAAGGGTGCGTTCAGAAAGTGATAATGGTAGAGCATAGGGGGAATTTTTTTCAGCAACTAATGCAGCAGATCGACTGAGGCTGCATTTCGCAACTCATAGAGGCTACTGCCTGTGCTGGAGTTCTTGGTGTTTTTCGAAATGGCTGCTCAATCCACAGTACAGGAAACAACTTTGTCCTATTCCACTACCCCAGACTGAATAACCAGAGATGCTCGTCATGGAGTGCATGGCTCAACTGAGGGCGCTTGAAATGGGTTTTATTCCTCTTTCTGATCACGTGTGCATATATGTTCTTCTTGCTGTTTGTCTAGTTCACAATACCATACTAAATTGGCGGAGAACTGTCCTACAGCCACAACCAGAAGAATTGCCTCCTACCAATCTACAAGTATATAGCTGCTGAGGAACTTGTACACAGATACATGTTAAAAAGTGATAGGACAGCAAACTATCACTGACGTCTAGGAAGCCTCATATCGGCCTACAAGCGAAATAGCTGAGAAACTTGTGTGTGGATACATGGTAAGATGGGATAGGACAGCAAACTGTCACTGAAGTGTAGGAGGAGAAGCCTCCTACTGATCTAAAAGTGAAACAGCTGCTGACAAACTTATACAAAGATACGTGGTAAAAAGACACAGGGCAGCAAACCATCACTGAAGTCTAGAAAGACCAATGCATGACACCACAACCGACATAAAATGCTTCATGCTTTAATTAAACACCGAAATTGTCGTGAAAAGACCACCACTCGTAAACCATGGGAATTGAGAAAAATCATTGTAATAACACAGTCCCTTCAAAACTGACTCCAAAAGATCTAGCCAAGAGAAAGTGGCGGCAGTTGCACATGTGTTTACTTCAGTGCATGGATAAAGACTAAGCAGCTTAGAACCAGTCTTGCCTCCACTCCTCCTTCTCTCTCCTATCGCTGTAGGTAGGGAAACTTGTTTTCCAGACCTGTTCTAACACGTCACTGTTGCTACAGAAAGAGATCCATCTGCTAGCGACACTATGCTTTGGCCGGTGTGGGACTGGCAATTATAGGCCGGCCGCGGTGGTCTCGCGGTTCTAGGCGCTCAGTCCGGAACCGCGCGACTGCTACGGTCGCAGGTTCGAATCCTGCCTCGGGCATGGATGTGTGTGATGTCCTTAGGTTAGTTAGGTTTAAGTAGTTCTAAGTTCTAGGGGACTGATGACCACAGATGTTAAGTCCCATAGTGCTCAGAGCCATTTGAACCATTTTTGAACTGGCAATTATACACTGTCTCAGGCCTGCAGGTATTTCTAGGAATTGCCAACCCCTGGAATAATAACAAAATACTTGACTATTTATCATGGGTGAGGCAAAGGCAATTCTCTCTGAAAGAAGAATGCCAACAGCGTGCTATGGCCCTCAGTTACATCTCACCATGGAAAGAAGCAGGTCCAGGGGCTGAACTCGCCAGAGGAGTGGGCGCCAGGAAGATCATCCACTGAGGTCACTGCAGGCAGTTGCTATCCAGTATACCCTGCTGACGCCGGACGCTTCCAGCAGGTTCCTGTACTCCATGTGCTCTCCTAGCCTCTGAGTACTCAATATAACTGCATGTGGAAGCCGGACGGAGTGGCCGAGCGGTTCTAGGCGCTACAGTCTGGAACCGCGCGACGGCTACGGTCGCAGGTTCGAATCCTGCCTCGGGCATGGATGTGTGTGATGTCCTCAGGTTAGTTAGGTTTAAGTAGTTCTAGGAGACTGATGACCTCAGAAGTTAAGTTCCATAGTGCTCAGAGCCATTTGAACCATATTTTTTGTCTGTGGAAGTCTTTTAAATAAAGTGTCATGCATAATGCATGTGGGTATTACAAACATTTCATATGTACCAATATCAGTACAGTGACTTTCATGCTATCTGTTCGCATGCTGGGAAAAAACTCAGTCATTTTCACACCCGACAGAAGGCTACAAGCGGCAATCCCCAATCATACTCACTGCTTCGTAACATCCAACCAAATAGAGCTATTGGGAAAATGGGTGCACTCAGCGACTGTTATGTGATTTATAAATTATAGAGCGCAGCAATCAGTCATCCTTGTTTTGTAGGTTTTATTATGCAAACCCAGATTCGGCTAGTGCCGAGCCATTATCAATGCTAAAAATATAAGAAATACATGGTCAGATGACGCAATAAAATGTTACAACTGATGACATAACTTCTATGGTTTATATGTTAGATTACATACCAATATTTTCTAATCTCGATGCATGTCAGTTCTCCGTTGTTCGGGCGTCAGTCACAGTTCTTTGATGTGTTTGTACTGCAAAGTCGGGCGTCATTCGAAATGTGCTTATGCTTGCCAACTTGTAGTGGCGAATTCATTGACTTTCTTTGAAGGATCTGGCTCTTAAATGCCACTCAGGAAGACCAGAAAATTCGTGTCCTCCCAAAAATCTTTGGACATACTCGTCATTACTGCAACACTCTGCAACTTTCAGGGTATATTTATTTCTATGTCTTACAATGTGTAGCGACAGTGGGGAACGCTCTTGATGTAATAGCAGTCATGGTCCAATGTCAGGTAGTATTACTCATGTGTAGAGGGATATGGCGGTTTTCTCTCGACATCACATCTCTATAATGCACCTTCCTTCTACTATTAAGTTGTATATTTGTATCATCAGTCCATTCTCCCGCCAGAACATGTATTTGTATTGATTTTCGCCAATACTCCAACACATGCCCAGTTTTCATTAGTATCTACTGTATCTGCTAAGAGCCCCTTGTCGTAACAAGATTTCCTCATACATGATGTTTAAAGACATATGTAAGCCCTGCTCGCTCATTTGCAATTGCCTCTTCTTTTTCCATTTACAGCTGTTTTCGCAATAACCAAAGTTCTCGTTTCATGACTTCTATGTCTTTTAGCACCAGTTTTCTTTTTCATAGCCGGCCGCTGGTGGCCGAGCGGTTCTAGGCGCTTCAGTCTGGAACCGCGCGACCGCTACGGTCGCAGGTTCGAATCCTGCCTCGGGCATGGATGTGTGTGATGTTCATAGGTTAGTTAGGTTTAAGTAGTTCTAAGTTCTAGGGGACTGATGACCTGAGACGGTAAGTCCCATAGTGCTCAGAGCCATTTGAACCATTTGAATCTTTTTCATAAACATAGCACATTAACTGTACTTAGAGGAGTAATTTCCTTAATAAGAAACAGTTTAAGTCTGTTCAATAAATTGATTCCCTTCCTTAATACTTGTGTTAAAAACACTGTTTGCAGGAGCCAGCTCGATTTCGGTAATATCTATTTTAGGTGGTGCGGCAGAGAACACTGTCCTGTATTGGGGATAATATGTTTTGTCTGCTTTAACATAAGAACCCCCCTCCCCCCATACAACTTGGCTCTTCTTCAGTTGTTAACACACACTTAACAGAGCACAGTAATGCTAGCTCATATACTGGATCCCCAAGCTGAGACGACTGTCGTCGTTGGCGGCGGTGGTTCTTGGAATATTGAACGTAAAGTAAAAGGATCTGCATTCAGACAATACCTCTGATCACACGGGGTGTGGATCCATACTAAACATAGTCCACAAATTACTATACAGGTGGATCCGCCCCAACCATTACCCTGGAGTATACTTGGGTGAATCTGCCTTAGTAAATATTTCTGAATGTGTACCACTGGTGACTCCACCTTTCACATGATGTCTGAGATAATACTATATTAAACATTGCCCCTGAGTATACATGAGCGGATCAACCTTAATAAGTATTTCTGAATGCATAATTCTACTGGATCCACCTTTTGGGCGATGTCTCAGATCATACATGGGGTTTATCAATATTAAACATTACCTATGAATTGTTATGCAGATGGATCCACCCCAACCGTTACCCCAGAATATACGGAAGTGAGATCCACCTAATAAAATATTTCCTAACGTATAATGTTGGCGGACCCACCTTTTGGATGCATGTCGGTACTCACCCTTGACATGGAAGCACTGCAGGCGACAATGATGACTACGCCACAGGTGTCAGTGGAGTCAGGGAGAGAGGATGTGGGAGGTCTCAGGTTGGAGATCCAAAACACAAAATAGAGTAACTGTGCTCTGTTATATGTGTGTTTACAACTGAATAATGTCAACACCCTATTGCACCACAGTAATCCATTTATGTGCATTCGTGTTTTTGTGATAGTTTGTAGATATGTCATCTGGACTGTGGGCTATGTATCG
Source organism: Schistocerca cancellata (assembly GCF_023864275.1). Classification (NCBI taxonomy): domain Eukaryota; kingdom Metazoa; phylum Arthropoda; class Insecta; order Orthoptera; family Acrididae; genus Schistocerca; species Schistocerca cancellata. The sequence goes on from NC_064627.1 coordinate 281,615,155, forward strand.
GAATTGGATGGTACAGACAGAAATAGCAAGCCACACCCTCTAAGCAATAAGTGTATACACATATGTATAAATATCGAAACTATGGGAAAACTTCACAAAATCAGTAAAATTCTGTTAAGACATATTCTTGCTTGATATCTGTATTTATACTTAGAGTCTGTTGGAAATGCATCTTTTCAAAGAATAACTGCTTGAGATTTTAGCTGTTATGCTGCACGTATGGGTCTGTGATCGAAATCGTTTCAACAGATCTACTGAAGATCTATGCAAAGTTTTGTCACCAGTGCTGGAGAAAAGCCAAGACAGAACGGGGCTCTTGTTGTGGTGAAGGAGCTGAGAGCTGTGATGATGGTGTTGTAGTCTCAGAAACAGTTCATTATAGTTCGGATGCATTTTTAAAGACATTTTTATGTCTTTTGGAGCGTTTTGATACAATGTGAACCACCCAGACACTCAAGACTGAAGAAAGCTTATAAATTATATTTTGTCCACATTCAGTTTCAATTATCCACATCTACCATATGTAAACTACGTGGGGTTTCATAACACTGACTCCAACAAAGAAAACATAAATATTACACAGAAGCTTTATATTAAAGTAGATCCTAATACTCCTCTTGGTCGAACACAATCTCATCAATTGAAAAATTTCATTCCAAAAATAACCTCCTCCTTCTCCAGCAGCTCAACACAGATTGAGTCTTTTCCCACCAATTCAGAAGTGGGGGGAGAGGAAGTGGGGACAGGAAGGGGGAGTGTTATCTTGAGTAAATTTGGCAACAGTGGAGACTACAGTGACTTCAGCTTTATTTCCCTACTAATATTAATTGAATAATTATTACTGTCGTAAGAGTATATGTAGGCAATGCATTTTTCATGGAATGTATTCACAGTTGCGAATAGAAACATCCAGCAACTGTATAAGAGAATGAAAATTTGTGCTGGACTCGGACTCAAACCTGATTCCCCACTTTACATGAGTGGTTGCCTTAACCGCTTTGGCTATCCATGCAAGACCCACAGCTAGACACAGACTTCATATGTTGTCATTCCTTCATCACAATCTGCACTTGTACACACCTGATGTAATTCTTGTACAGAGCAGGATAATTTAATTAAAAAATACAATATTGCCATGTCTTTGTTGTTAAAATGAACAATGAAATATTTCTGTGGACATGCTTGTATGTCCAAAAAACCTTACATTGTTTTTCTTAACAACACAGGCACTGCAATATCGAATGTATCTATAATTTCAAGTAAAGAGTGCTGGTTTGAGTGCGATGTCATCCACTCCCATCCCATAACACGAGGGACTCCAAAAACAGTGGTGCTAGCTGTCTTGTCTCCATATTCCAGAAACCTTACTTTGCCATTGCCACATTCCAGAAGGCTTGCTTTACCGTTGCTGTGGATTTATATTTAGAATTTAAGCAGGGGTTAGAATCCAACCTGGGACCCAGGGTATTTTCGTTACTAGTCAAAGGCGGTATCCGTTTTTTTCTATAATGAACTATGACGTTTTACAAATTTTGAAGTAAATCGTAACTATTATCAATATATTCATCAATTTACTTAATTAAACAAAGTATTTAATAATAACATTAACAATAATAATAATAACAATAATAATTTGGTCTAATGTAGGAATGTGTATTTGTATCCACTGAAATTATTGTTATTGTTAGTATACATAGTTTTTAAGTTCTTTGTGCAGAACAGTTTTTCTATGCTGCATTAATACATTGTTTCAAATACTTTTATCTGTAATCGGGGAATTTAAACAACTTAATCGCATTAATTGGTACGAGAATAAGCTTTCTGCTAGAATAAGAAATTCAAGTGGGCTCCAAGAAAGTGAACGTGTGATATCTACGTTAACGCTATGAATGATTTGTTCACTGTTTTTTGTAAATGAAGCTGATTTGTCCAATTTTTGTCAGTTCAATGGATATATAACAAAACTGGGCATATGTTGCAAACATATCATTTCTTCTTTTACACTTAAAAACAATAAAAAATTAGAAAAATAAATGAAACAAAACAACGGTTTATCTGTTCACTCTCATAGTAGTTTCAGATCAGTCTGCATTTTTCAAACTGTCTTGATGCATCAGGTGATTGGTAACTGAAATGAATGCGTCAGTTTCTCTTCTCAACCGGTCTCGAGAATTACAGCCAGGTAATTCTGCACAATCGGTCCGCATATCGCTCCCAGGTGAGATCTGAGACTCCAGTGCTCCGGAGACAAATATCAGATGAATTCTTGTACGTCTAGATCATGGTGATGGGTTACATTTAGTAGTTGCAAACAAGACACAAGCGCCTTTGTACCAGGACAAGCTGGATCTGATGGTTTCTTCGGCACAGAATTTCTATCTTCTTCACATTTTAGTAGGGTCCGCTCTGGTACCTGCTTCTTTTTGTTATGACCTGACGAAAATATAATCTCCCGATGTAACTGTGGTTCTTTGATTGCTCTGGGAGATCGCGGAGTGCAACCACTGCAGGTGAAATAGTAATTTACTTTATTAAAAAATGATAAAAAGGTTCACTTATCTATTGCCACAGTTACGTGCCGCATATTTACAGTTGTCTTTGAATTTACAGTTGTCTAGCTGCACTCATTTACTAAACTCTTCTCTTGGAGTACGAAGTTTAATTTCTGAATGACCGTTCTACCCGATACATGAATTACATATGTGTACTAATCAGTCGATGTTGTCTGACTGATCGGAGGTCACGAACAGGGCAGAGCCTTTCTCTGCAGTGCTTTGTATAACGGCCTCTCCGTGCTGTGGCGCTGTGGAGCTGGGAGCAAGCGTATTGCCTGACCAGCGCCTCCCATTCGTCGTTGGCAGTGTGCAGGATGACATCGCTGTCTTCTGCGGTATCGAAGGGACCGCGATCTTTGGGACGAGACCAGACTTCTTCTTCTTACGTCGTCCTCCATCTCCTCTTTTCTTCAGCTCTTCCTGATTTCTCTTCGGCCCGTCACGGTGTTGTACCCCCTGGGAACACCGAGCGTGTTGGAGCAGCTCTTAGCGCAATGGATTCGCTTTCGGGAGGACGACGCTTCAGATTTCCATCCGGTCATCCAGATTTAAGTCTTCCGTGATTTCCGTAAATCGCTTTTGGTAAATGCCGGAATGGCTCCTTTTAAAAGGCACGGCCAATTTCCTCCCCTACGCCGTGAGCCGTGACAGTTTCCATGAGGGAGCGTGCGTCATCCAAAAATGGTTCAAATGGCTCTAAGCACTATGGGACTTATCATCTGAGGTCATAAGTCCCCTAGACTTAGAACTACTTAAACCTAACTAAACTAAGGACATCACACACATCCATGCCCGAGGCAGGATTCGATCCTGCGACCGTATCAGCAGCGCGGTTCCGGACTGAAGCGTCTAGAACTCTCGGTCACAGGGGCCGGCTCGTGTGTCATACCACTGGCGCCACTTGTACGGGCTTTCCGTCAACTCTGGCCCTTCTCGTATCATAACTGCTGGGTTATGTGTTCCCTGCGCGGCTGTGTGGTGGCGAGTGCTGTACCGAACACGGACCTGTATGGGAGTCCCTGTGTGCTCGGCGCTCTGGCGTTTGCATCGAGTAGAAACCGTTGACCGCGGGGCTATGGGGCCCTGCGTTTTCCTGCACCATTGACCGTTGCTACCGGCGAATTTAGTGGCCAAGGAGCCGCTCTAGTCACGTGCAACCTGGTTACAACGCAGATCAGTCAATTTTGATGTGCTAAATACGCTGAGATGTATTAAGCAACTTTTTAGCTGCCACGAGCAGCAGGGCAGTATTATACAGCGCCTACCTGGAGTCCCGAAAATTATTGGCCTCCTTGGCATTTGTTTGAAATTATCTATGAAGACTGCCTAGTAAATACTGTACTTTATTTTGGGGTCATCAGTCTTTGGCTGCTTTGATGCGGCACGCCACGAATCCTGTCCTGTACTAACCTCTTCATGTTAGAGTACCACTTCCTCTACAGTTTTTGCCTTCTACAGCTTCCTCTAGTACCATGGAAGTCATTCCCTCATGTCTTAACAAATGTCCTATCATCCTGTCCCTTCTCCTTCTCAGTGTTTCCCAAATATTCCATTCCTCTCCGATTCTGCGCAGAACCTCCTCATTCCTTACCTTATCAGTTCACCAAATTTTCAACATTCGTCACTAGCACCGCATCTCAAATGTTCCACTTCTCTTCTGTCCCGGTTTTCCCACAAGCCATGTGTCACTCAGACGTAAATTCTCAGAAATTTCTTTCTCAAATTAAGGCCGATATTTTATGTTAGTAGACTTATCTTGGCCAGGAATGCCCTTTTTGTCATTGCTAGTCCACTTTTCATGTCCTCCTTGCTCCATCCGTCACTCGTTATTTTACTGCCTAGGTAGTAGAATTCCTTAACTTCATCTACATCATGTCTGTCGATCCTGATATTAAGTTCCTCGATGTTCTCATTTCTACTACTTCTCATTACCCTCGTCTTTCTTCGATTTACTCTCAGTCCATACTCTGTACTCATTGACTATTCATTGCATTCAGCAGATCATGTAATTCTTCTTCACTTTCACTCAGGATAGCAATGTCATCAGCGAATCGTATCATTGACATCCTTTCTCCTTGAATTTTAATTCCACTCGTGAACCTTTCTTTTATTTCCATGATTCCTCGATGTACAGATTGAACAGTAGGGGCGAAAGACTACATCCTTGCCTTACATCCTTTTTAATAGGAGCACTTCGTTCTTGGTCGTCCACTCTTATTATTCCCTCTTGGCTGTTGTACATATTGTTTATGACTCACCTCTCCCTATAGCTTACCCCTATTTTCCTGAGAATTTCGAACATCTAGCACCATTTTATATTGTCGAACGGTTTTTCCAGGTCGACAAATCCTATGAACGTGTCTTGATATTTCTTTAGTCTTTTTTTCGTTATTAACCGCAACGTCAGAATTGCCTCTCTCGTGCCTTTACCTTCCCTAAAGCCAAACTGATCGTCATCTAGCACATCTTAAATTTTCTTTTTCATTCTTCTGTATATCATTCTTGTCAGCAACTTGGATGTATGAGCTGTTAAGCTGATTGTGCGATAATTCTCACACTTGTCAGCTCTTGCCGTTTTCAGAATTGTGTGGATGATGTTTTTCCGAATGTCAGATGCTATGTCGCCAGACGCATACATTCTAAACACCAACCTGAATAGTCGTTTTGTTGCCAATTCCCCCAACGATTTTAGAAATTCTGATGGAATGTTATGTATCCCTTCTGCCTTATTTGATCTTAAGTCCTCCAAAGCTCTTTTAAATTCTGATTCTAATTCCGGTCCCGTATCTCTTCTAATTTGACTCCTGTTTCTTCTTCTATCACCTCAGACAAACCTTCCCCCGGCTTTCAATGTATTGTTTCCACCTATCCGCTCTCTCGTCTGCATTTAACAGTGGAATTCCCGTTGCACTCTTAATCTTATCAAAAATGGCTCTGAGCACTATGCGACTTAACTTCTGAGGTCATCAGTCGCCTACAACTTAGAACTAATTAAACCTAACTAACCTAAGGACTCACACACATCCATGGCCGAGGTGGGATTCGAACCTGCGACCGTAGCGGTCGCTCGGCTCCAGACTGTAGCGCGTAGAACGGCACGGACACTCCGGCCGGCTCTTAATGTTATCACCCTTGTTTTTAATGTCCCGGAAGGTCGTTTTGACTTTCCTGTGTGCTGAGTCAGTCCTACCGACAATCATTTCTTTTTCGATTTCTTCATATTCTTCCTGCAGCCATTTAGTCTTAGCCTCTCTGCACTTCCTATTTATTTCGTTCCTTAGAAACTTTTATTTCTGTATTCCTGAGTCTCCTGGAATATTTTTGTATTTCCTTCTTTCATTGATCAATTGAAGTATTTCTTCTGTCACCCATCGTGTCTTCGCAGTTAACTTCTTTGTACCTATGTTTTCCTTCCCAACTTCTGTCGTCGCCCTTTTTAGGGATGTCTATTCCTCTCCAACTGTGCTGCTTACTGAACTATTCCTTATTGCTGTATCTATAGCCCTTGGGAGCTTCAAGCGTATCTCGTCATTCCTTAGTACTTCTGTATCCCACTTCTTTGCGTTTTGATTGTTCCTGACTAATGTCTTAAACTTCAGCCTACTCTTCATAACTACTGTGTTGTGATCTGAGTCTATATCTACTCCTTAAAATCCAGTATCTGATTTCGGAATCCCTGTCTGACCATGATGTAATCTAATTGAAATCTTCCCGTATCACCCGGCCTTTTTCAAGTATACCTCCTCCTCTTGTGATTCCTGAACAGAATATTCGTTGTTACTAGCTGAAGTTTATTACAGAACTCAATAATCTTTCTCCTCTCTCATTCCTTGTCCCAAGCCCATATTCTCTTGTAACCTTTTCTTGTACTCCTCCCCTTGCAACTGCATTCCAGTCACTCATGACTATTAGATTTTGATCTCCCTTTACATACTGTATTAGCCTTTCAATTACCGAGCGAGGTGGCGCAGTGGTTAGCACACTGGACTCGCATTTGAGAGGATGACGGTTCATCCCGCATCCGGCCATCCTGATTTAGGTTTCCCGTGATTTCCCTAAATCTCTTCAGGCAAATGCCGGGATGGTTTCTTTGAAAAGGACACGGAGGACACGGCCGACGTCCTTACCCATCCTTCCCTAAACCGATGACCTCGCAGTTTGGTCTCCTCCCCCAAAACAACCCAACCAAACAGCCTTTCAGTTTCCTCATACACTTTCTCTATCTCTTCATCTTCAGCCTGCGACGTCGCCAAGTATGCCTGACCTATCGTTGTTGGTTTGCCGTCGATTCTGATAAGAATAACCCTATCACTGAACTGTTAACAGTAACACACTCTCTACCCTACCTTCCTCTTCATACTGGAACCGCGCTACCGATACGGTCGCAGGTTCGAATCCTGCCTCGGGCATGGATGTGTGTGATGTCCTTGGGTTAGTTAGGTTTAAGTAGTTCTATGTTCTAGGGAACTGATGAACTCAGAAGTTAAGTCCCATAGTGTTCAGAGCCATTTGAACCATTTGAACCTCTTCATAACGAATCCTATTCCAGTTGTACCATTTTCTGCTGCTGTTGATGTTACCCTATACTCATCTGACCAGAAATCCTTGTCTTATTTCCACTTCACTTCACTGACCCCTACTCTATCTAGATTGAGCCTTTGCATTCCCTTTTCAAATTTTCTGGTTTCCCTACAACGTTCAAGCTTTTGACATTCCACGCCCCTACTCGTAGAATGTTATTATGTCGTTGATTACTGAATCTTTTTACATGGTAACCTCTCCCTTGGCAGTCCCCTCGCGGAGATCCCAATGGGGGACTGTTCCGGAATCTTTTGCTAAAAGAGAGATCACCATGACACTTCTTCAATTACAGGCCACATATCCTGTGGTTGCATGTTACGTGTCTTTAATGCAGTGGTTTCCATTGCGTTCTGCATTCTCATGCCGTTGATCTTTCATTGATTCTTCGGCCTTCAGGGGCAGTTTCCCACCCCAATTATGTTGGGCCACCCTTTCAAGTGTTTTCCTTAAATTAATATCGATCCTTTTCCTTGCTCTCAGGCCGAGTTTAGCCTCAGTCTCTAATGAGCACGTCGTCAACGTTAAACTCTAATCTTCCTTATTTTTACCACAGGAACGGCGCCGGGAGCACTCACCACGTCCTCCATGCCACTCATCAAAACCGGCTTGTTTCGGGGACCCAACGTCACCAGACACACAGAGATTACTTTAGGCACTCTCAAGCAGAATTACACGTCGGCTCACGTACACGGATGAGCGTAGAGCGCGCTGAACAGCTGGGTATGAGCTGTCGTAGTACCTGTGGGCGCTCCCGTCATGGCGCACACGCACAACTACACGTGGCGCCAGCGGTCGGCACGCTATTGCTGGCGCCAGTCCCACCCTCGGCCGCGGCACTGCAATCAACGCGGCGGTCTAATGGCTTCCGCGGCGCGCTGTCGCCGCCGACCACCTGTAATTATCGGCCCTGGATCCTGACAGGGCTCAGCCGCTATTCACGAGCGCAGGCCACAGCCGGCGGGACTGCAGCAGCCTCAAAGGCGCAGCCGCGCTGGCACATACGTGCCAAGGCAGGCCTGGATCTAAGGGGGGGGGGGGATCTGCCCCTGGCGGCAATTTCAGGGGGCGCCAAATTCATATTCTTGAAGAAAAAAAAAACTTGTTTCACAATTCGCCCAGGATCCAGCGCACGTTGTCTATCGATTATTCACATGATTTTGAAACGCATCCCTGTTGTTTTTTGAACACATTCTGATTTTATATCGACCTATAAGTTGATTTTTTGAATGTGTGCATAATGTACGTGAAGTCTCTGTCAGGGGAATTCCCGTCGCATCTAGAAATAATAAAATTTTCCCTCAGACAAAAGGGGACGGGGCTATACGAGCTGAGCCGAACAAACCCCAACGGGTGAATACCAGTGGCTGACTGAGTGTGCGAGCGGTCAGCGTTGTTGTGTTATTAGCGGAATCCATACATTCAGACTACCCGAGTGGACATAAACAACCAACAGGAATAACAGGTAAGAAAGACTAAATATTGATCTCCTCGGTGTATCCAAGAAAATGGAATTTTGACAGAAAATTTTCGCCAGATCGCTACATTACTAAGAGCCAGTTGTACAGTTCCCAGTTAGCAGCGCCGGTCGAAGTGTCCGAGCGGTTCTAGGTGCTTCAGTCTGGAACCGCGCGACCGCTACGGTCGCAGGTTCGAATCCTGCCCCGGGCATGGATGTGTGTGATGTCCTTAGGTTAATTAGGTTTAAGTAGTTGTAAGTTCTAGGGGACTGATGACCTAAGATGTTAAGTCCCATAGCGCTCAGAACCATTTGAACCATTTTGAACCAGTTAGCAGCCGCTTAAGTTCTATTCTTGGGCTAGCACGGAAAACGCGTTGTAAGAAGATGTAATAACGCCTAACTAAGGAATAAACGCGGGGTAACTGAACCGGTGATTCTGCCAGGGTTAATGAAGTTAACCGGAGAATGAGTTTTGAGAATGCAGGAATAGCTACAGAATTAGTGATGAAAGAATTCGTTGCTAGAACGAGGAATGAGAACAAAAAGGATCATCACACAAATTATATGTAAGAATATGACAATTCCAAATTTATGTGAAAATTTCGTACTACTACTTTTCAGTCTCGCGCTTCAGAGATTGTAGCATATGGATGAAATGTTAAACAATTTCCTAACATGAAACTTTTTGCTTTTAGTAGGCCTAACAGGCATTTGAAATTGGTACTTCGTGAATTACATTCTGTAGTGTTATTTATCTAAATGAGGTAGATAGAAATGACTATTTTTGCCAAAACAGTCTCGCTCATTTGGCGTCTATTACAACAGCTGCAATATTGGAAAGGCCTGTTTCGTTTTATCTAGCAAACAGTGACAAAAAAGACGTAATAAAATAGAGAAATCACACCAGTCTGAGGTACTATTCGTATTAACAGCTTTTTCAGTATTAGACAACTACATTTCGATTTTTCATCTAGCAAAAAGTTTGACGAACTTTGATGTGGTACTATATGCTTTCGCAGAAAGGAAAGCACGCCGTGTAAAGATGATTAGAGAGAAAAAAATGGTGGGACCTGAGGACTGAAGAAACTGTCTTGCTTATCTCTTGTCTTTACTAGATTTATGTTTCCTATGTTTAATGTTATACAAAATTATTAGCTAATAGACAATAAAGAGTGCAAATTTTCTGAAGATTTCTTAGTATCCCGGTTACAATTAATCCCATCCAGTATTAATTGTGAGTTTTTGTTTTAGTGGTTTGGTGTGAAACCGGCCGACTGGGAGCAGAAAAGGCACTACAAGACATTTTAATTTCCACTACCCTGAATGCAAGTTTGATGACTTCCATTACAAAATATACACGTCCGAATTCCACAGAGCGAAATACAGTGACGTGCGACAGAAGAATGCTGTGTGAAGAGGCGTGGCACTTCACTTTGGCACACTTAAGACCAAATAACATGTCTTACATTTCCTCGAACATGTATGTTTCATAAACCAAATTCTTCAGAAAGATGTTCGCTGCAAAATGATTTTTGGAAAATCAGTTGCTTTAATGTTTTTGACATAGTATTAGTCGTGCAGAACAAATGAACGGGATCTTTTTTGTAGGAAATTTTATGTAGTTAAATTTTGTACTGAGATACGTTTTCGCTGGAGGCATGATTTTCAAGTTTTTCAAGAAAAACGTACAAAAGTGACCTTCAAATAAACTCCACCCCAATACTCATCCCTCGCCACACAGGATTTGTAGTATGTTGGCACTCCCTCCGTCTACACGATCTATTCTCGATACTCGAACTTTTTTGGGCTGTTGATTGGAGTAGTACGCCACCAGCATAGTCGCCTATTTCGTTAAACATTGTTCATATAAACGTGCCCGTGAGGGCAACGAAAGAAAAACGACTTTTGTAAACGCTACGCTAAAACTAAATACCTTGACATGACGATCCAGTCTTAACATTACAGGAACAATGGTTTCGTAGTCAGAAGGCCTGAAGTATACAATGATGTAATTGTTTACTTTATGCTACTAAAATTCACAAAAATGTTAGGTAAAATTTGCACAAAAGTCAATATTACAATCTGTAAGCACTCCACGAAGCCTGAGGCGTAATAAGGCCAATCAATGAAGACCGAAACATATCGAGGAGAGAATGCATAGCATTCCTGTAGCAAACCGAATTAGTATTCACCACACTCGGCTGTGTGGTGGAATGGCGGACCTGAGGGGGTAACAAGAATAGCATTATTCACAGTACAACCAGATGGAAATATGTGACAAGACCACTGCAGCTTAGCGAGTCAGTAAGGTGAAGTGACGAATTATTGCAAGATAATCTAACTACAATCCTTTGCATTATTTTTCATAAATGGCAGAAGCTTCTACTGGAAATTAAAAATTATTCACAGCTGTTAAGTTAATTGAGACCCAGGATAGGCTTCGGGTTTAATTGAAGGAAAACACGTGGGAAGTTGGCCCAACTTGATGCGTCATTTATTATTACCAAACAAATATTTTTATTTAATAACAATTCTCTCATAGGCCAATTTAGTTACCAAGATTCTTGCCAAATACAGACCAACAGTCAAAGTCTTTAAATTAAAATCACGATTTAAAAGGACATTTGTATTATACATGAAATTACAAATGGTACTCTAAGAACATGTCAAATGTGCAACACAGTCATGTCCCGATAACAAACAGTTAATTGATTAAGTTGGTAAACTAGCAAACAGCAACAGGGGGAACACATAACCAAGCAAAGATGATACGACGAGGGCCAGAATCGATGGAGCACGAGAAAAATTGGCCCCAGTCGGATCGCGCGCTCACACACAAGCCGCCAGGGCCCGTTAATGAATTTAACAAAATCCAGACTCTTACAAACTTTTTTTAAATTAGTTGCTAGCTGGACTAACAAATGAAAAGTTTAACTCTTAAAAAGCAACTGAATGAAGTGATTGGTAAAAAAAACCACAATTTAACAACCCTAAATGAGGTACAATAATAGAATATTTACGCCAATTTCGATGTTGGCCGAGGTTCCGTATAAAGCCGCAGTGAATATGCAGTCAGGAAGGACGCCGACGCCCCTGCCCTGGAAACAACGGCCCGCGCGGCGACGCAAGTTAATAACCGGCTACAGCAGACAGAGCACTACCAAAATAAATAAAAAACTAAAACTTAAGTTAGATTACACAATTACAGGCCGATTAACACACGAAGTATTATATCGTTAGAAGACGGCCCAAGAGGGCCCTGATAGTAAAACGGCCATACTCAACTGACAAGTTCTAATTCGACAGAACGCCTATTAAGATTTGTCACTAGCCACCAAAAAACTGACTTAAGCATTGACAAAAAGAATCAAGAGATGTGGATGTGGTTTTTAGGCTGTTTTCCCCATTCCACTAGGTGAATACCAGGCTGGTCCTCAGTTACCCGACTCACAGACATTTGAAACACGTTTACACTATTTCGTGATTTACACTAGATGCAGACATGTGGGGTACACTTATTCTGTCCGGGGAGGGGGGGGGGCACGGGGTGGGTGGCGGCAGGAAGGGCATCCGGCCACCGCTTCGAACTAATCATGCCAAATCCGATTTTAACAGTGCCGACCCTGCGCAAGTTGCGGGACAAAGGCTCAAACAATAGCAAATTTAAATGCTGTGTAATATATTAAAGCTATTTGGATGCTATTGTTAATTATTCACTTAAAGAACTTAATTACATATAAAATTCCATATTTGTTGAAACTAGTTATATAAAGTGTGGATGGTTGATTTATACTTTTTGGGGGTGTAGCATATTGTGTCTTGCAACGGAACGAGGACTTCTGCCACGGAACATACGGTATTTCGAAGTGAATGGAGATGTCTTAATTTCTGAACAGTTATCCTTGTCACGAAAATGCAAATTTGTGTTAGATTACAATAGCTTCTATTTCAGCATGTACAGTGTGCCCATAAATAAAGTTCCAGTTTCAAAATGCTACAGAAAGAGAACCACTGCCCAAACTGTCGTCAAACTTGCGCAGCATGTTATTGACGCAGGGCGAAACGTCGCTGACAAAAAAGGAATTGACAATAGATGGCACTGAAAGCGTCGGACTGTGCACCCCTACAGACGTGCTGCACGCAGTATCCGAGACGCCCAACATTACTGTCTCCATGAAGGATCGCGCTCTGACAACAGCCCTGCAGAAGTTACGGATGCTCAAGGATATGAAAAAAGGCATTGGTCCGATGTCTGCTGAAGTTCTGCAGAAAATGATTACGAAATTGAAAAGGCAGGTTATTTTGAAGTGAAGTGCAGCATAGAGAGGAAAGTAGTTGACTGACGTCTGTCGAACACATGGCCACAGTACTTCAGGAGGTGTCAAGAGGTGGTGTGCAAACATTTAGTGTACAGGGAATTGCCCGAACGTTGGAAATGCTTGCGAGCAAGGTGCATAAAATTCTACGAAGCATCCTGCATTGTTATCTATACAAAATCATCCATATTCACGAATTGCTTCCTGTTGGCCTACCAGCAAGACAAACGCCAGCTCTGGAATTTTTTCTTTCCTCAAGGAAGCGGACAACGAAAGGCCATGGAACATTCTGTGGACAGACGGAGTCCATTTCCCTGTCCAAGGGCGTGTCAGTACGCAGTATTTCAGAATATGGCCATTGGGTAATCCGCACGCACGTCAACGGGTACCACTTCATTCTGCAAATGACTGTGTGGTGCGGGTTGACGGCATCGCTTATCAAAATGGTTCAAATGGCTCTGAGCACTATGGGACTTAACTTCTGAGGTCATCAGTCCCCTAGAACTTGGAACTACTTAAACCTAACTAACCTAAGGACATCACACACATCCATGCCCGAGGCAGGATTCGAACATGCGACCGTAGTGGTCGCGCGGTTCCAGACTGTAGCGCCTAGAACCGCTCGGCCACCCCGGCCGGCCATCGCTTATCGGAGGGCCGTATTCTAGCGGTGGGATTATCTAAAAGACGTTATGTTCAGTGAACCAGTTACGAACGTAGCTGAATTAAAGGCGCACATCGAGCAACGCGTTCTTAACGTGACACTGAGGCACTCTAATGTGTTGTGGAAATGGTGTTTCTCGATTTCAGCTTGTGGTAGTAAACGGTGCATAGCATACTGAACATGTCTTGCGCCCGTCTGACGACACTTAGAAACCGATGTCATTTTGCTTTTTGTAGGAATTTTTCTCAGGGCAATTAAAAGCCGATTTTTCCCGTCCGATTTCGATCTTTCCATGGTGGATGGGCTTTCTAACTAATAGTGCTACAACTTCCGACTGCCGAATTTGTGCAGTCATGCACATTGAACAGTACGCATTGCGTAATGTGCAACTCAAACAATAGCTCTCGTATTGCGATTCATCTGTCATTTGTAGCCGATGCCATCTACGTTATAACGCTTACAGTGCCATCTATTGGCAAAAGATTGTTCCACGACGATCGCTCATCCCCTCCCCCTCCCCTCGGACGATAATATTCTGCTCAAATTTGACGTCATTCTAAGCAGTGGTTCTCTTTCTAAAGCGTTATTTAATTATTTCGAACTGGTTTTTGATAACACTTTTGCTTAATTTGATTTCATTTACTGGCTAATGGCATGCAGTAGAGTAATAATAAACTACCAAACAGAGAATGTATAAGATTTTATCGATTGCAGCCCTTCTAAATTTCAACAGAATGTTGTTCCTAGGTACACAGGGTGGCCTAGAATATGGAACACCGCGAGGAATGGTTGCATGAATGTGCATACACATGCTAACGAAGACATATGCCTGCCAACTCAGAACCGTATTCTGTGTAGTTGTGAGTGCTTTGCGTCGGAGCAAAGTGAAGTCGAATTTGGGAAAATCGATGGTGCTCGTATGCTGATTACTTCCGTAACCAAGAGAGCCGAAATGTTTGGTGTCTCGAAAGACGGCATATCGAAGGTTCATACTGCTTACAGAGAAAGCGGAAAACGTCGATAATTTGTATAATTAGGACGACCGTGCGTTTTGAGTGACCGTGACAGAAGGTCGTCGAAGAGGATTAGGCATGTTATTGTGTTGCATTTTTGGGCGTTTCGATATTTTTGTCCGCCCCCTGTAAATGACACGTTGTACCTTGGAACATGTTTCCACAGTTAGGAAAACATTAATTTCAAGAGAAATGTTTTTAATTTCGGAAAGATATTGCAGCACCCAGAAAATGAATGCCTCTATTTGAAAATGGAAAATGTAAATATATTAAACTTCTATTACATACACATTGTGATCAAAAGTATCCGGACACCTGGCTGGAAATTACAAATTCGTGGCACCCTCCATCGGTAATGCTGGAACTCAGTACGATGTTCGCCCACCCTTAGCCTTGATGACAGCTTCCACCTTTGCAGGCATACGTTCAATCAGGTGATGGAAGGTTTCTTGGGAAATGGCAGCCCATTCTTTACGGAGTGCTGCACTGAGGAGAGGTGTCGATGTCGGTTGGCGAGGCCTGACACGAAGTCGGCGTTCCAAAACATCCCAAAGGTGTTCTATAGGATTCAGGTCAGGACTCTGTGCAGGCCAGTTTATTACAGGGATGTTATTGTCGTGTAACCACTACGCCAAAGGCCGTGCATTATGAACAGATGCTCGATCGTGTTGAAAGAAGCAATCACCATCCCCGAATCGCTCTTCAACAGTGGGAAGCAAGAAGGTGCTCCAAACATCAATGCAGGCTGTGCTGTGACAGTGCCACGCAAAACAACAAGGGATGCAAGTCCCCTCCACGAGAAACGCGACCATACCATAACCCCACCGCCTCCGAATTTTACTGTTGGCACTACAGACGCTGGCAGATGACGTTCACCGGGCATTCGCCATACCCTCGCCCTGCGGTCGGATCGCCACACTGTGTATCGTGATTCGTCACTCCACACGTTTTTCCACTGTTCAATCGTCCAATGTTTACGCTCCTTGCGCCAAGGAGGCGTCGTTTGGCATTTAAGAGCGCAATGTGTGGCTTATGAGCAGCCGTTCGACCATGAAATCCAAGTTTTCTCACCTCCCACCTAACTGTCATAGTACTTGCAGTGGATCCTGATGCAGTTTGGAATTCCTGTGTGATGGTCTGGATAGATGTCTGCCTATTACACATTAGGACCCTCTTTAACTGTCGGCTTTTTCTGTCAGTCAATGGACAAGACCGGCCTAAACGCTTTTGTGATGTACGTGTCCCTTCACGTTTGCACTTCACTATCATATCGGAAACTTGGGGCTTAGGCATGTTTAGGAGTGTGGAAATCTCGCGTACAGACGTATGACACAAGTGACACCCAATCATCTGACCACATTCGAAGTCCATGAGTTCCGAGGAACGCCCCATTCTGCTCTCACACGGTGTCTAAAGACTTGTGAGGTCGCTGATATGGAATACTTGGCACTTATTATGAAAAACGTATGTTTAAAGTAAAGACACAACAGAATTATAGACACTGGCTGCAAGCGAACAGTGATTGAAATCAATGGGGAAGGTTGAAAACTTGTGCCGGACCAGGACTCGAACGCGGGGTCTTCTTCTTACTTGGCAGATATCTGGCCACTGAGCCATGGAGACGTAGTCGACAGAGCAACTGCACGGACTACCCTTGCACGCTCAACCAAGTTCTTGTCTTATGAAAAATGGTTCAAATGCTCTAAGCACTATGGGACTTAACATCTGAGGTCATCAGTTCCCTAGACTTAGAACTACTTAAACCTAACTAACCTAAGGACATCCCACACATCCATGCCCGAGGCAGGATTCGAACCTGTGACCGTAGCAAATGCGCGGATAAGGACTGAAGCGCTTAGAACCGCTCGCCCGCAGCGGCCGGCTCTCGTCTTATCCACACACTACTAATGTAGTGCCCCAGGCTCACTATCCTCATTATTCGCGGCTTTTCACAGGTTACCGTAAGAGTTGAGCCTGGTATGCATCCCCACTGAAGAATTGATGAGACCATTGGCCGTCCTCGCTGTAATTATATATAAATGTGGCGCCTGTTCTTTCGAACATGTCCGATAGAACAGACACCACATATATATCCATAATTAAGGTGCTATAACAATCTATAATGATGAAAATCACCCGGGCGTGAATGAATATGAATCGTCAATAATATCTTCCGCAACGGAATCTCTCAGTAGATTTCCTTTGTTGGCTTAACCAGCGGTGAACTTACTTTAAACATTTCAATTTGAGACATGGAATACGTTCCGTATAATGTGCTACTAAAGGGAAAATGTATGAACTTAGAAGCAGCAGAAGGGAAGTGCAGGATTTTCTGCCCCGGTCACTGCCTTGGTTAAATAAAAATATTTTGAATTGGCAGGGATAGTTCAATGTTAATTAATATTTTTAATTTAGTTAAAGTTGCCACATAAAGCAGCGCAGAGGGCCTGCGACCATTATATGGATATTGAGCATGTCTTTTTCATTGTTTTTTGACCGTTAATAACAACAATCAACTTGTTATTTACGAGTATCAGGCATAACACGTCATCCAAATATCAGATAAAAGAACGCAATGCAAAGTAGCGTGTCAAATAAAATCATTTTTGATCTGATGTTCTGATAATGGGTTATCCCCGAAAAGCGTAAAATAAACGAGGATATAATAACAATTGGACTCTCGTTATTAGCGCCCAAAACGCGGTGAAAAATACGTGCTCAGTATTGAATATTCTTAACACAACTGGTCAGTTGTTGAAAGCGGACAATCAGATTCTTGTAGCTGTGTTACTTCTGGCAAAATCGGAACGGCACACCACGCTAACAAATTTTTTAGTCAGTTGTAAAAAACTAATATGAAACAACCATAAATTAGTATAGAAAAGAAGAAACTAGAATGTACGCATGTGCCCGCATACAACTTAAAGTATCAATCAATAGTTTCATTAATTCCATCTTAAGTGACCGGCACGAGATTCGGTTTCCTCGGTTACTTACGCCCAGATTATGAATTCAATATTTCCGGATATTTAGCAAAAGAGATCATCATAAATAAGAAACATACTGGCAGTACAAACACCGGCATTTCTCGCTCATCATGAAAAGTGCCTTGAAAAATGATTCAGTGGTCAATATGGAAAGGAATCACGCCATTTAGATTCTAGTTCGTTCAAACGAGGAGTAGGCCGAAGGCCGTTTCTTGCTAGTTTTAACACTACTAATGTGTTTGTTACCAAATTCCAGCGCATGCGACTCAGTTGGCAGTGCGTACTCCCATGTGACTATGTGCGCAGAAATTTCCTCTGGTGAGTACGTTTTGCTTTCCACCTAAGTTTCTACCGTTACTGAGCTGAGCGGAAGCTGCCGTCATGACACTGACCGACCAACCTCACCGAAAAACGAAATGGAACGCTCGCATGACCCAGACTGAAAGACGTTTGTGCACATTAAGCCACATTTCAGTGTTTAATATCACCGGGAAAGTGGCCTTATATAGTCCATATTGGACTGTGGTTAGGAAACTGCCGCTGTTAATGACAATAAAAGACGATTTAAAAGAATTATCTGTGTCAGTAATTTTTGATTTCCTTCCACTTTTTATTTACTTCCAAAGCTGAGGGAGTGTCATGCCCTTCTTTCGGAGCTTCTCAAATATAATAGACGATGTAGTGTAACTTCTGCTTCTTTCTATTTTTGAGTTACCTAAATCATAAAAAAAATTCTAAATGACCACAATAAAAAGTTAACAAATAAATATACTGAAATTAGGTTTATAATTTTTTTGTTTTCTAATTTTCACTTTTTTGCAATAACAGTACTCTTAAGTATAAAGGGGTAGTAAAGAATTAAACAACATATAATTGTTTTCTGTATCGTCAATTCGCAACCTAGCAACCTGGCAATGAATGCTGTTTCACTTACAAAGCTTTGTGTCCCTACTTTTGTACAATCTCTGGGATATTTGTGTTATTAGTTTGTTTTTGTGTGGTATCTAAGGTTGAAAATGTATAATATGACGAACCTCATTGCTCTTTCTGCTCGAACGTATTGTAAGACCTTTATTATGGTTTAAAATATGTAATCTTGGTGCCATATTAGGCTAACACGTGCTGATTATGTCTTGTCTGTAGCGAAACGAAACCGGAAAGATATAACTGGCTACATCCGGCAAACAAAAATGTAATCTAATACACTGATCCATTTGACGGCGAGAGTGTAAGCCCTCGAAACGTGTCGTCGAAGTAAACATAAACTTACTGACACAAATAATTGTTTTAATCTATCTTTTAGTGGCTAAGTTTTCAAAGATCGTTTTGAAGGTAAAGACAGTTTTCACGGAGAGTGATGAAGACCAGTTCTGCTTCTAGCTGAGTCGACATTTGTTGTAAATAATCCATTTGAGGATTATCTACAACAAATTTCGACTCAGTTCAGATGTCATTCCTCATAATGAAAAGCATTTCCATTGAATCATTCATGATGGTTTGTAGATTACAATGGATTGTAGACACAGCTGAATGTCGGCTGTAATGCCTTACACACGATATTACGCAAACTTTGTTACCCCAAAGCGCGTGCGAGATGGTAAAAAAAGGAGCGGTTCAAATGGAAATTTATCAGGACTTGCTGGATCAATACGAGGCTGAAAGTGACGATTTTATGAATGTGAACACCAAAGGATATGAGAACTGATTATAAGGACAGATTCCCTTTGTCTCATTAGTGTGCGTCGTAATGACGTGTCGTATTCTTGTCTCTATTTCCCCGCAACTTGAGTCAACAGTAGCCAGGAAAGGAAGTTCCATGGGAGTAAATTTTGGCGAAAACCTGTCGTCACTCCCAATTGGTTACCACAGAAGTTGGGGCTGGTTGTCGCCGTTAATTAAGTTTGGCAAAAATAAAACATTTATTCGGAAAAAGTTGCATTAAGGGCAAGAAAAACAAACATTGACATTGATAAAGCTGTAACTGAAACTTAAGCCAATTTTCAATTTTTTTTTCTGTAGCAAAGATTATCTTGCTTTATTGTTGAAAGATGCCCATTGACCTAGAACATTAGTAAACATAGAAGGGGCGTGAAGGATGGGTAAATATACAAGGATGACGGAGAGGGTAAATATATCAGTTTGAGGTAAGAGTCCTTGATCTGAAAACATCTGTGCCGAAAGTTATTGTCGGAAATCGTCCTGATACATTTGACGTGTACCTGTACTGTTGTTGCTAAAATTGTAGGGTACAGCCCTTTCAGAGGTAGTGGCATGAACAAAAACAAGAAAAATGAAATTTTTAGTAAATATTGCCTCTAAAATGCATATCTTAAGAGCTAAGAACTCTTCCTCATCTTCGCTACTGTGAAACCCATCTATTGAACAAGAGGCCATAGCTCTTAAGGGACATATTTTAGAGTACTTATTGACCGGACATGTTTTGTTGTTTTGGCCCATACTGTCTCTTCCGGAAATATGGAAAATAAAGAACTGTCAATAGAAGAGATGTGTTTCAGTGTTTCACAGAATCGAAGATGAACAAGTGCCCATAGTTTAAAGTATGCATTGTAGTGCCTCTGTTTACTAAATGTTTGTTTTTCTTGTTTTGTTCCACACTTCCGCCTGTGAAAGTTTTCTATCCTATAATTTAGCAACGACAGAACCGGTACGTGTATTCCACTGTCAGAAGTATCAGTATGATATTCACTTATAACCTTCGACTTGGTCATTTCTAGAAGAAGGTTCCTTACCTCAAACTGACACATTCACCCCACTCCATCGTCCTGGAAAGTTAGTAACATCATCACAAATGTTCAAATGTGCGTGAATTTCTAAGGGACCGAACTGCTGAGGTCATCGGTCCCTAGACTTACACACTACTTAAACTAACTTACGCTAAGAACAACACACACACCCATGCCCGAGGGAGGACTCGAACCTCCGGCGGGAGGGGCCGCGCAGTCCGTGACATTGCGCCTCTAACCGCGTGGCCACAACGCGCGGCTAACATCATCACAGATTCATCCTGTGTATATATTTAAATGACATTATCAACGAAAGCTATTTTCTATGTTTATAGAAGCTAGGTATCAGAACCATTTCAACTGGTTTCTCGGTACTGAAAGTATAACAGGCTCACTATTGCTATTTACATATTGATTAAGACCTAAGCATCAGCGCTTAGCATTTTGATGGCTTCATTTGATGAAATTTTTAAGTTATGTAGACAAGGGGAGGGTATTTCGCGGTGATGTGATAGGGAGTGGGAGAGAAATTGACTGTTAATAAAGAGAAAGTGGGAAGCAAGTGGGCGACTGACGGTGTGCGTGCGCGCGTACCTGTGTATTTGTGTGTGTGTGTGTGTGTGTGTGTGTGTGTGTGTGTGTGTGTGTGTTAGCATGGTTTCTATTTCTTTGACTGTCTCGCTGTACGGCATCAAGATGTCATATACCGGATGATCAAAAAGTCAGTATAAATTTGAAAACTTAATAAACCACGGAATAATGTAAATAGAAAGGTAAAAATTGACAGACATGCTTGGAATGACATGGGGTTTTATTAGAACAAAAAAAAGCAAAGTTCACAAAATGTCCGAGAGATGGCGCTGGACAGCAAAACGTCAGTGACTGCGCATGACAATCATGTATAAAAGGAGCTGTAATGAGAGAGAGAATCAGATGCGCCAGCAGTCTCAGCATGTTGACGTTACCAGAAAAGGCGCTTTTAGTGAAGTTGTATGAACAGAATGGGGAATGTGCTAGTTCAGCGCTACGATCCTATCGCCATAGGAAGGGGATTCGAACGGGTAAAGGTCCGTTGACAAATGCAGCTGTAGCGAGAATGATTTCGAAGTTCGAAGCCACGGGTTGTTTAGACGATAGACCCCGTAGTGGCCGACCAAGCACAAGGCGTAATGCTGCTGAGACACTTCAGGAAGAAAGGAGACTGTAGCGGGTTCGTCCCTGCACGGGGAAGTCAGCGCTCGCGCAGTCGCACTCGCACGTCGCACCGGCATTCCATACACTACCGTTTGGTTGGCACTTACGCGTACCCTCCGATGTTATCCGTACAAAATCCATCGGCATCATGAACTGTTACCTTTAGTGAAGCGGAGGGCATTTGCGATGTGGGCATTGCAAAAGATGGCAGAAGATGACGATTGGTTGAGTAATGTGTTGTGGACCGACGAAGCTCATTTCACGCTCCGAGTGTCTGTCAACGCCCACAACTGCAGAATTTGGGCTACCGAATATCCTAGAACTGTCGTGGAAACTCCATTGCACGACGAGAAAGTCACTGTATGAGTTGGATTTACCACATCTACCGTTATCGGGCCTTTTTTCTTCGAGGAAATGCGTGATTCTGGTTTTGTAACTGCTACCGTGACGGGTGAGAGGTACGCCGATATGTTACAGAATCGCATCATCCCCAGCCTGGCTGATAAACACCTGCTGGAACGTACGATGTTTATGCAGGATGGCGCTCTACCCCATATTGCTAGACGCGTGAAAGATCTCTTGCGCGCTTCGTTTGGTGACGATCGTGTGCTCAGCCGCCACTTTCGTCATGCTTGACCTCCCAGGTCCCCAGACCTCAGTTCGTGCGATTATTGGCTTTGGGGTTACCTGAAGTCGCATGTGTATCGTGATCGGCCTACATCTCTAGGGATGCTGAAAGACAACATCCGACGCCAATGCCTCACCATAACTCCGGACATGCTTTACAATGCTGTTCACAACATTATTCCTAGACTACAGCTATTGTTGAGGAATGATGGTGGACATATTGAGCATTTCCTGTAAAGAACATCAGCTTTGCTTTGTCTTACTTTGTTGTGCTAATTATTGCTATTCTGATCAGATGAAGCGCCATCTGTTGGACATTTTTTTGAAATTTTGTATTTTTTTGGTTCCAATTAAACCTCATGTCATTCCAAGCATGTGTGTCAATTTTTACCTCTCTGTCTACATTATTCCGTGGTTTATTAAGTTTTCGAATTTATACTGACTTTTTGATCACCCTGTACATAGTGTTTACAGCAAATAACTTTGTCTTTTACTATTTGGTTCACTTTAAAGATTTCTGGTTTCTAGATCATTGACGCAGATGTCAGTAAGTAACCTAGCTCACATACTACCCATTGCTAAGCAATTATTTTCAATTTAATTGTTGTTATTAATGATAAAATAATTGTGGGTTGAAACTGGCTCAAGTAAATCCGCCAGTTCATAGATTTCTGTGTTGCTTCTGATGTAATTACGTGAAGATTTTAAAGTGATTTTGTGCCCATAAAAGTTCTGGCTTTATGAAAGGCAATTGGTTGCAGTCATTACTGAAAACATTTATTCATCACAGTTACAGAGTGCCACCTCCATAACGGTCAGAAATATAATGTTCACATAAATTGTTTGATAGCTATAAATGTTTCAACCGACTAGTCATCTGAGTCTCATGGAAATGTTGACTCCTAAAACGTTTTTACGCAGCCATTACTTGACAAGCATTTAGAAGCTATTGATGATAACGACTGAGATCGGTGTAAACAAGTACATCGAACAGTTTATACAAGCATTGACTGAAGTAAACTTTATAGTTCTTTCGGATGTCTTGGAGCCTACAGCAGCTGTCAATTTAGAACGCTACAAGACAATTTCCAGGCCGAGGTCAGAACACAACACAAACTTCCTCTAACAACACGATAACCTCAGACCCCACAACTGTTTTCCGGCCATGGAACTCACTGAAAAATTTGGCTGGACTTTTCTTCCACATCCACCACACAGTCCTTGTTTAGTAGCTTCAGACTTCCATCGCTTTGTGCCAATGAAATACCAACTCCACGACCGACATTTTCTAGACTTTTGTGCTGTTTTCAAAACTGTAAAAAAACTGGCTAGCGTCGTCTGACGTGTCTCTGTCAAGTAACATGGCTCGATAAAACCTGGACCATACATAGAAAGAACTGCTACAGTATTGTACAGGAGGCAAATGAAAGAAACACGCAAAGAGACGAACAGAAATGACTTATTGAAAGACTATCGTTATGATGAAGTCACGGCGATTCATGATGTCTTCTAGACGTTACAGACGGTGGTACATGGTTCTAAACAGGATCTGTGATCACCATGGACGCCAGTGAATGCTCCACAACGTGTTCCA
Source organism: Schistocerca cancellata (assembly GCF_023864275.1). Classification (NCBI taxonomy): domain Eukaryota; kingdom Metazoa; phylum Arthropoda; class Insecta; order Orthoptera; family Acrididae; genus Schistocerca; species Schistocerca cancellata. The sequence goes on from NC_064627.1 coordinate 281,638,889, forward strand.
TGTTGACCACATGTTGGTGAAGTTGGGACTACTATCATTATTTTTGGGCAAAGCCTTCACCACAGTAAACCACTTTAATATCAGCATCTAAATAAAGAGCTTCCCAACGGAACACTGTAAGAGGTTTAAATGACTGGGTTTCTTAGGATGCTTCATTCCTCCACCACCACGGTTGACAACTGTTGGATGATAGTTGGTGTACGTGGATGTTCCGCAATAAGTGCCCTCAGCTAATCTCACACGTGCTCGATGGGATTGGAGTCCAGGTAATTGGCAGGCCAGTCCATTCTTGGAATACCCAGTTCCGTCACCAGCGCTGTTCAGTAAAATCGCGCATTATCACCGATAAAAGTGAAGACAGGGCCGAACACCCCCTTCAAATGACGCACATGGCGAAGGAGTACAGTGTTACATTAACGTTGGCAGTGAGTGTACCGTGTTCAAAGACTTGGTCTGTACGGCCATTGAACATTATGCCTACCCACACCGTAACACCTGCACCAATGCTGGATGCAATGTAACGTATTACTATGTTAACGACGTTGCTCATCGAGCCATATACGTTCTCGCATTTCTAGCTGCTTCTCTCACACAAATAATGATAAAAATTCAGAAATTCAGGGTCGCCACCAGCCCAAGCCCTTCCTAACCATTTAGAAAAAACGGAGCTGGAAAATTATTAGTTTACTTACTTTAATAATTTAATTACAAGTACTCAAATTTCTTTAAGCAGCCAGATAAATAGCACTCCATGTCGTGCATGAAGCAACTTGATTAATTCGGAGTGGAAATCAGAGTAAGGGGGTAAGATCGACACCAAAGAATTTATCTTTCACGTAAATTATTTATTGTAACTAAATATTTGGTTGCACATCCAAACTACACATAACTGATGCCTGACTCGAAATATTTAAGTAAGAATTACGTGAGAATCTCCTTTGCATTAATACCATAAAAATATTTAAGTGAGATTTGCATTACGATTCTACGCATGCTCTATTCTGGACAGAGGTTTAACCAATACACAACATACTAACTGCGTCTGCTGCTTGCAAACGGCCGAAGTAGAGCACGTGGTGCATTCTGACCCAAAACTGTTGTGCTGCTTCGTAGAAAGCGCACGAAGGAACAGATATTCTTGCAGAAATTGTAGCTCATTAAACAAGCAAACTGTTAAAATAAAGCCTATTGCGGTGCCGTGGTGAACCAGAAGGGTCATTGATTACCAAACACGTGGCACAAAATCGACACACAAAGACAAAAGTAATTTACACAAAATATAAGATAAAAAAATCATTAAAAAAATAACTCGCTTCACACGCTTCAGATAAGCTAAAGTTCTTAAGTATTTCACCAGTTAAACATAACGAAGTCCTAACTCAACCTGATTCCTATCACCTGAAACCCCCCTTAAGAGCTACGATCGGTACTCACCAAGCGTTCACCGAAGAGTGCCCCTTCCTCTTTCGAGATCAGCTAGCTCCCCGTGCAGCGGAAGCTACCAGAGGGGTAGCTCTCCGTCACCAACCTCACACACAAAAACAGCCTTCGACAGAGCCTTCGACCAAGATGGGTGAACCTCTCTGTTCAGGTATTGGAAACCTAAGTTGGTCATCTTGTGCTCTCCTTCAAACGAGAAGCAACATCGTCTGCTCCCAGCAGACGATGACCAACTCAGCGTTTCCCGCAAAACAAAACCGAAACCCCACATTAAAACACACATATAATATCAATATTCAATACGTCTTATTTGAGTGCTCAGTCTTTCTGGAAGAGTTCATGAATTGAGTTAAAATCAGGTAGTAAAGTGAATAAGTTGTAACGAATTCGACAAGCGTCTTACGAAACGACTTCACAGAGACGTTTCAGCATCCTCATATGGCGAGAGGTGCTCCCAGGAAAACTGTCAAATATTATTGTTACGTCACATGAAACTACTTTCGTCTGACCATAACTGCGGATTCTTTAATTGCTGTGGGAGACGGCTAATTGGAACTACGGCATATGAAATATTAGTTCACTTTATTACATGAATGAATAAATGGATTTGCTTAATTTGATACAATCCTTTGCTACAGGAGTGCTTATTAATTACAACTGTTATTGAAAGTTAAAGCATGACTTGATGCGTACAATTACAACTCTTGTCGATGTTCAACATTTACAAATGTACTTCTGCATCCGAGACTTGAATACCTCTTTAGTCCTACTCAGCGAAGTTGACTGTGTCAGCTGAGGTCAGAACCGGGCAGAGCACGTCCATGATCAGCTGTATACTGAACTCTACATCTACATCTACATGGTTACTCTGCAATTCACACTTAAGTGCTTGGCAAAGGGTTCATCAAACCATTTTCATACTACTTCTCTGCCATTCCACTCTCGAATGGCGCGTGGGAAAAAGGAACACCTAAATCTTTCCGTTCGAGTTCTGATTTCTCTTATTTTATTATGATGATCCTACGTAGGTGGTTGTCAACAAAATATTTACGCATTCGGAAGAGAAGGTTGGTGACTGAAATTTCGTAAATAGACCTCGCCGCAAAGAAATCCGCCTTTGTTTCACTGGCTGCCACCCCAACTCGCGTATCATATCAGTGACACTCCCACATTTATTGCGCGATAAGACGAAACGAGCTGCCCTTCTTTGCTCTTTTTCGATGTCCTCCATCAATCCTACCTGGTAAGGATCCCATACCGCGCAGCAGTATTCCAGCAGAGGACGGACAAGTGCAATGTAGGCTGTCTCTTTAGTCGCATCTTCTAATTCTTCTGCCAACAAAGCGCAGTCAATGTTTCGCCTTCCCCACAATTTTATCTATGTGGTCTTTCCAATTTAAATTGCTCGTAACTGTAATTCCTAGGTATTCAGTCGAATTGACAGCCCTTAGATTTGTGCGATTTATCGTATACCCAAAATTTATTAGATTTTTTTATTACCAATGTGGGTGACCTCACACTTTTCTTTGTTTAGTGCTAATTGCCACTTTTCGCACCATACAGAAATTCTCTCTAGTTCATTTTGTAATTGGAATTGATCGTCTGATGATTTTACTAGTCGGTAAATTACAGCGTCATCTGCAAACAAGGTAAGGGGGCTGCTCAGATTATCACTAGATCATTTATATAAATCAGGAACAGCAGTGGGCCTATGACACTACCTTGCGGAACGCCAGATATCACTTTCGTTCTACTCGATGATTTACCGTCTATCACTACGAACTGTCACCTCTCTGAGAGGAAATCACGAATCCAGTCACACAACTGAGACGATACTCTATATGCACCCAATTTGATTAATAGTCGCTTGTGAGGAACGGTATCAAAAGCCTTCTGCTAGCTGTGTTGCACAAGAATGATATTTTCTGAATTCGTGTTGGTTATGTATCAATAAGTCATTTTCTTCAAGGTGATCCATAATGTTCGAGTACAGTATATGCTCCAGAATCCTACTGCAAGGCCAGCCGCTGTGGCCGAGCGGTTCTATGCGCTTCAGTCCGGAACCGCGCGACCGCTACGGTAGCGTTCGAATCCTGCCTCGGGCTCCACTGTGTGTGATATCCTTAGGTTAGTTTGGTTTAAGTAGTTCTAAATCTATGGGACTGATGACCTCAGATGTTAAGTCCCATAGAGCTCAGAGCCATTTGAGCCTACTGCAAATTGAGGTCAGTGATATGGGTCTGTAATTCAGTGGGTTACTCCTATTTCCTTTCTTGAATATTGTCCGCCGCTCGTGGTCTCGCGGTAGCGTTCTTGCTTCCCGAGCACGGGGTCCCGGGTTCGATTCCCGGCGGGGTCAGGGGTTTTCACCTGCCTCGAGATGACTGGGTGTTTGTGTTGTCCTCATCCTTTCATCATCATCCAGGAAAGTGGCGAAATTGGACTGAGCAAAGATTGGATAATTGTACGGGCGCTGATAACCACGCAGTTGAGCGCCCCACAAACCAAACATCATCATCATCATTTCTTGAATATTGGTGTGACCTGTGATACTTTCCAGTCTTTAGGAACAGACCTTTCGTCAAGTGAGCCGTTGTATATGATTTCTAAGAAAGGCGCTATTGTGTCTGCATACTCTGAGAGGAACCTGATTGGTATACCATCTGCACCGGAAGACGTACCTTTATTAAGTGTTTTTATTTGTTTCGCAACACCTAAGATATCTACTTTTATGTCACTCACGCTATCAGCTGCTCTGGTTTCGAATTCTGGAATATTTACTTCGTCTTCTTTCGTTAAGGAATTACGGAAAACTGTATTTAGTAACTGCGCTTTAGTGGCACCATCATCGGTCACATTTCCATCGCTATCACACAGTGACGGTATTGACTGTTTCTTGCCACTGGTGTACTTTACGTACGACCAGAATCTGTTTAGGTTTTATACCACATTTTGAGACAATATTTCATTGTGGAAACTATTAAAAGCGTCTCGCATTGACGTCCGCACTAAATTTCGAGCTTCCGTGACATTTAGCCAGTCACCCTCCAGGTGAGGGGGCAGCTGTGTTGCGTGAGAAGGCATGTATTCTTCTGCCTCTCCCATACGTTGCTGCGAATGGCAACGAGACGTCGTTAGTGTCTGTGGTACTGATGTGCGTTGTCGACTTCGGTGCGGCGCTGCCAACTTTGTACAATACTACAATTACATCATTTACTTGCCACAAACATAGCTCCTGTGTCATCTGAAAATATCCAAACTGTTTTTCCATTTATAAACCAAGCCCAAGGCGTCTCTGCAGTATGCAGATTATGTGGAAGTCAAAGGGGAAGGTGTGCAAGTACTGCTGCCTGCAGTAGTTGGCGACAGCGAGAAGACGTCGCCTTTGGGATAATCTAGAAGTGAGTAATCTTCAAATAACACTTCAGTGCCCAAAGAGTCCACACAAGGTGCATCATACCAATACGGACGAATCGTACACTTCTAAAGTCTAGAATTCCAGGAAAAGTAATCCATTTCCCATTCTAGAAGATATCCTCAGGTATTACAGCTATTTTTAGAATTTTACGACTCTTGGAGTACTTTGTAGTTTGCTTTAGTATTATAGTCGTAATATAAACGTGTGTATGTGGGTGAACTGTCCGAGTGTGGAATCGACTTTTCTGGATTGTTACTCCCTGGTCGGGAGGGCATGGTGACAGTAGTATTCCATTAAGGTACGAGAGTTTTTTAATTTCAATAGACATAAACGCCGTCCCTTCAGACTGCATGAAAATATCAGTGTACAAAAGAAAAACACAACACTGACGTGTGGTTCTTCGGGGGAGGCGAAAACCCAGAGGAAAAAGCAAAGCAAGGGCCGGCCAGAAAACTCCGTAGACGACAAACATAAATGGTCCAGCCCGACGGTCAGTCGAAAGCGAAGATACTAACGGCTCATGTAGGGTTGTACTGGGTGGTTATCGTTAAAGTGTAGCTACTCACAGATGTTTAGTGAGCTTGTAATTGTCTTATGGTAGCGAAACTTGGTAGATATTCTAATGCGTTAATGCGGAACCGATTAACGTTCAAAAAATTATTGCAAAAAATTAATACCAATTCTGGCCACCAGGTGCAAATCTAGCGCTATGAAGACGTATAGAACCGAAGGTGTTCCCTTGTGTAATAGATTAGGAATGGGACGTGGCAGAAAAAGAAAAACAAGTGAGAAAGGCGTAATTATTGGCTCAAATGGCTCTGAGCACTATGGGACTTAACTTCTGAGGTGATCAGTCCCCTAGAACTTAGAACTACTTAAACCCAACTAACCTAAGGACATCACACACATCCATGCCCGAGGCAGCATTCGAACCTGCGATAGTAGCGTTCGCGCGGTCCCAGACTGAAGCGCCTAGAACCGCTCGGCCACACCGGCCGGCACGTAATTATTATTAACCGCCACTTAAAGAATTTGTTCAATATGAATACTGGAGACATAGACGGTATGCTGTACAGCGCCAGATTTGTACTTGGTGGCCAACATTGGAACAAATTGTTTCCAGCATAAATCGGTTCCGTATTACCACATTGGCATATTTACCGAGTTTTGATGCCATAAGATAATTACAGCCCACGCTGTACCTCCGTCAGTAGCTGCGCTTTAATTATAACCAGCCAGTGTGAAAGTGAAAAACAGAAGTAGCATATGTACACAATCGATTTCTGAATCCATATACAGAGAAGCATTCGCCATTAAGACCGTAACGATGTCAACAGCAGATTAGACGATCTGAACCGATAGAATACGGGATTCTCGACCGATAATAACACTAACCAATAGTGAAAATGTAACTGGGATGAAACAAATGTTCGTTAACTACATGTTCAAAAATGTTCAAATGTGTGTGAAATCTTATGGGACTTAACTGCTAAGGTCATCAGTCCCTAGGCTTACACACTACTTAACCTAAATTATCCTAAGGACAAACACACACACCCATGCCCGTGGGAGGACTCGAACCTCCGCCGGGACCAGCCACACAGTCCATGACTGCAGCGCCTAAGACCGCTCGGCTAATCCCGCGCGGCGTTAACTACATCGACCACGGTGATAAAGGAAACGACAATCAAAAACTCAAATTAGTTCTCTTTTCCAAGTTAAAGGGGGTGCATTTAATTATAATTATATTTTATTTCCATTCATTGTCAATCTCTTCCCATATAGCCCTCGAAATCCCGCTGATGGTAAAAGAGTGATGAAATTCAGCTGACAATAGCTTTGTGTATTTGGGACACGGGGCATGTTTCATTTAAGTGTAATTTCAGTCGGTTATTAGCTGTGTTGTGTTTGTGTGCTGGAACAAGTGTTATTGAAATGTAGTTAGTGCTTGTGGTCATCGTAATTCCTGTGACTTTATTTGGGTAGCAAATGCGTAATCAGTGCTAACAATTTTTGCTACATCTGCTGACAGGCTACATTGAAATAGCAAAGGAGGCCAATAACGCCATATATTAGGAAAGTGTACAGACTATACTTTGGCTGTGAAATCGGGGACGAGGAGTATGTATGTTGCATATCTTGTGACTCGAATCTTCATTCGTGGATGAATCGTAAAAGATCTTCCATGGGCTTCCTATACCCATGATATGGCGAGAACCATTAAACCAAGTGAATGATTATTTATTTTGTATGACAACTTTATTAACACACATGGATAAAACTGGGGAAGCATTTCTATATTTGCGCGAGAAATTTCCACGTCTTAATGGACGAAAATTAGAGAGTGGATTTTCATGGCTCCGTAGACATGCAAACTGTACAAAGATGAGCATTTCAACACCATCCTGGCAGGTGATGAAAAGTCAGCTTGAGATGCTTTGTTCAAGTGTCGGCCATCTTTCTAAGAAATAAGAGGACACAAGACTATAAGTCTCTGTATGTCCAACTTTTCAGAGATGGTTGCGGGACTCGGTTGTTCGTACAGGATATCAACTCGAACAACCAGCCGTCTAATTTCCAAAATTATTTTCTTTGGCTACCCGTTTCGGCGATTTACTACGCCATCTTTAGGCTCTTGACCGACCTGTAGGAAGATTCCACCTCGGTTCTCGTTTGTCGTCAGTTGATGGTTGAAGTGATCGCCATGGAAAGCAGAAATCAACAGATACCGATATTTGAATGCTGGCCCCTATTTTGACCAGAACCGATGTGGAATCTCCTACACGTCGGTCAGAGGGCCTGAAGATGGTGTAGTAAATCACTGAAACTGGTAGCCAAATAAAATAAGTTTGGAAATTAGACGGATGAAACGTGTTGGAATTGACATCCTGAAAACTATAAGGATCTTGTGGCAGAACTTCTGCACTGTTACATCAGACTGGGGTGCATCATGTCCTTAAAGTTACATTTCTTAGATTCCCACTTGGACTTCTTTCCTGACCACTGCGGTGCTGTAACCGACGAGCACGGAGAACGCTTGCACCAGTAAAATTCGGACTTGGAAATGAGATACCAGGGAAGGTGGAGTGCATCAATATAAGCCTATTACTGCTAGACAATGCTGAGGGAATCACCAGCAGAAAACTACGAGGATGAGTCAAATGAAAACCTTAAATATTTTTGAAATATTATTTATTGTGCAGAAGTGTTACAAAGCTGTATCACTTTTCAACATAATCTCCCCCACTCTCAATGCAAGTCCTCCAGCGCTTACAAAGTGCATAAATTCTTTCAGAAAAAAATTCTTTTGGTAGTCAGCGCAACCACTCATGCACCGCGTGGCGTACCTCTTCATCAGAACGGAACTTCTTTCCTCCCATTGCGTCTTTGAGTGATCCAAACATATGGAAATTACTTGGGGCTAGGTCTGGTGAGAATGGTGGATGATGCAGGTCTGTGATTGTTGCAACTGTTATACGGACAGTGTGGGGCCTTGCATTGTCATGTTGCAAAAGGACACCTGCTGACAGCAATCCACGTCGCTTTGATTTGATTGCAGGCAGCAGATGATTTTTTAGGAGATCTGTGTATGATGCACTGGTGACAGTGGTCCCTCTAGGCATGTAATGCTCCAAAATGACTCGTTTTTCGTTTCAAAAGAGAGTCAGCTATATCCTTCCCTGATGATGGGTCTGTTCGAAACTTCTTTGGTTTTGGTAATGAGGAATGGCGCCATTCCTTGGTCGGTCTCTTCGTTTCCAGTTTGTGGAAGTGAACCCAGGTTTCGTCCCCAGTAACGATTCTTGCTAGGAAGCCATCCCCTTCTCGTTCAAAGCGCCGAAGAAGTTCTTCACAAGCGTCAACACGTCGTTCTCTCATTTCAGGAGCCAGCTGCCGTGGCACCCATCTTGCAGACACTTTGTGAAACTGGAGCACATCATGCACAATGTGGTGTGCTGACCCATGACTAATCTGTAAACATGCTGCAATGTCATTCAGTGTCACTCGGCGGTTTTCCTTCACTATGGCTTCAACTGCTGCAATGCCCTGTGGAGTCACAACTCGTTGTGCCTGACCTGGACGAGGAAAATCTTCCACTGAAGTCACACCATTTGCGAACTTACTACTCCGTTCGTAGACTTGCTGCTGTGACAAACATGCATCACCTTCATTCGCCGACGAATTTCAATAGGTTTCACACCTTCACTACGCAAAAACCGAATAACAGAACGCTGGTGCAAGTCGCAAGTGGGGCGGCTATCTTTATACTGATACTGCGACGGTATGTGTGCATCTGCACTATGCTGCCCCCTACAGGCCGTTCTGCACGCTGTTTGTAGCACGCCTTCCAGTTTACAGGATAACGGCGCGAACTTTCGATTTATTGTTACAAATTTAAGGTTTTCTTTTGAATCACCCTCGTACAAACGCGAGATATAGCGGTCGTGCCTTCAGTGACCTTCCTCCGAGGGATAACACCATGACAAATACATGCATAAGCTTATGTAAGCAATAACGCCAAGTTACTTCAGAACTGTGGTATACACCACTTCTAACAAACACCGAACAACGCGCTCCAGTACGCGGCCGCCAAATACATCGCTGGCCGCACTTCTCTGGCCGGCCCGCTGCTTCCATTGCTGGCCGTTTTCACACGCACGCTCCCTTACATGGCCGAGAAATACATCGCTGGCCGCACTTCTCCGGGCGGCTCGCGGCTACCATCGCTGGCCGCCTTCGCGCCCGCGTTGTCAGCATACAGCAATTGGCTACGCCAGGAAACATTGCGATTGGTTTTCCCTGGAAAACAGCGACCCCAGCCGTCGGCTCCATTAACTAGCAAGCCTTATATAAACCCGGCCGCCGCCGCAAACGACAGTTCTCATCGGGAAGTGCAGTACGCCGTGTTCCAGCTGCTTGTGGATGACTCGCCGCACCACTCGAGGTTACCTGGCTGCTCGGCGGAAAATCTCGCGACTTCCCTTGAAGAGACTGAACTTCACTGGACTTGGGAATAATTACGGAATGTGCACCCCACCATGCACATTCGGACATTGGTATAACCAAACTTTAATTCTTCATTACTTCTGAGTGTGAGCCTGGGTAGACGCTTGGCTAACATAATTGTTAAAAAGTGATTTGGGATTTAATAAACCAGACTGAAGAGGTTATTGTGTTATTCCTGGTTATAACAAGAACGAAAGCTAATCCTGCATTTTTATTAACATTTTTCTTATCAGCAGACCCGAAAGCATAGAGATTAGCTGTTTTCATGCTACTTACGAAAAAAAGTAATATTTAGTTGGCTTGTGTAATGTGTAGTAAATTAAGTCAGATCAGCTGAGAGAGAATATAAGCCGCAGAACACTCACGCAAAGTGTCTGAGAAGTTGTTTGGACTGGGGAGCAGGCGGCGGCGTTCCACTTACGCTCCCGTCCGCGAGGTCGTTCTAATCGACGAGAGTAGGTGGATGCGCCGCGCCGGCCGCCCGTGCGCACCCCGAGGCGGAAGCAGTCGATGCAGGGGAGAGGTGATCAGGGGTGCGCCGTCAGCTGAGCACGTGCGGCGGGGGTGGGCGTCGCCATGGCGACCAGCCGCCGCGGCCGCCAGCCACCCCCAGACACGGATCGAAGGCCGCCGCGCCGTCTCGCGCCACCACCCCTCTGCGACTCAGACAACAGCGACAGCCGCGCGCACAAGTGGAGAGTGCGTTTCCAGAGTGACGCATCACCAGGAAATGGAGAGCTTCAGGAAACGGAAATTCCAAATACTCATAAAATTTTTGAGGCTTCCGTGGCCACTCGTATTGCCTGTTCGGTCTGTTGGGATCTTCGGCTGCAGTTTTTTTGATGATTTTTCTGATATTTCGCCAGCATTGTGAAGGGATAGCCCTCCATTGTCGGTGACGCATTAAAGTCAATGTCGTGGCAGGATATTACACTACCTGATGGGAAGAATCACGGCATCTACTAATGGACACCAATAAGGGGTACGTCCACCGTTCGGCTTACAAGGCTTGAAATCTGGTAGCGACGATCTTAAGGACGTATCTGAATGTCTGTGGAGCAATGGCGGCCCATTCTTCACCAACGTGTCTATGAACGCTACAAGTAATTCAATACCTTCTCTTGCTGACAGTACGGGTAATGTAACTGATGATGATAAACAGAAGGCCGAAATTCTAAACCTAGCTTTCAAAAACTCGTTTACGGTAGATGACTGCAGCACCATTCCCCCTTTCAGTTATCGAACAAACGAAAGGATGGCTGACAGAGTGTTTAGTGTATCTGGGATCCTTAAACGCCAGGAAGGCATCTGGCCCACACGGTATCCCCGCAAGATTTTATGTTGACTATGCTACAAATATAGCACAATTCTTATCCATCATCTATCGGAGATCAATGGAACAGCGGAAAGTTCCACGGGACTGGAAAAAGTCCCAGGTCATAGGAATCTATAAAAGGGTAGAAATTCGGATGCACATAATTATCGGCCAATTTCATTGACATCTATTTGTTGTATAATCATGGAACATATTTAGTGTTCAGACATGGTGACCTTTCTAGACTCGGAGAAGCTCATATGCAGAAACCAGCACGGTTTTAGGAAACAGCGGTCATGCGAGACACAGCTGGCCCTCTTTGTGCATTACAGACAACTGGCTCTAGATAGCGGCTCCCAGATTGATACCATATTTCTTGACTTTAGAAAGGCGTTCGATTTAGTTCCGCACTGTCGCTTGTTCCAAAAAGTGCGCGCTTACGGACTATCCCATGAGATATACGGTTTGATAGATAGTTTTCTACCGGACAGGGAGCAGTATGTCGTCCTGAACGGGGTGACTTCAACAGAAACAAGCGTAACTTCAGGCGTGCACCAGGGCAGTGTAATAGGTCCTCTGCTTTTTACGATTTACATAATCGATCTGGTTGATGGTATTGCAAGCGGCATTAGACTGTTTGCCGATGATGCTTAGTCTACAGGAAAGTAGTATCACACGAAAGTTGTGAACAGATCAGTGAGGATTTGCAGACAATAAATGCGTGGCTGGTACATTTAGCCACCGCGAGAGCGTTACAAATCTCACAGAAAGTTTGAAGCGGGACATCCTTGCAGACAGACGGCGCGCTAAGCGGAAGTGGCTGCACACTAAATTCCGAAATCCGATCTTCGCCGAGGATGTAGAGCATATATTATTACCACCAACAATCAAATCGCACAAAGATCACCATTCAAAGATAAGGGAAATAAGAGCTCGTACTGAGGCGTTCAGACAGTCGTTTATCCCTCGGGCGATCTGCGAGTGAAACAGACGGGGGGTAATATGACTTTGGCGCGAATTGTGCTCTCCGCCACACACCCCTTGGTGATTAACGGAATATACATGTAGATGTAGATGTAGAAGATCAGAAACCAGAGAAGGTAGTTGTGCTGGACGCTGGCGTTTGAAGCGAAGCTGACGTTTTAACTCTTGGCGGAGGCGTTGCATCAGGTCCTGGTCGGGACTCTGGACAGGCTAGTCCATTTCGGCTTTATGACAGGGTGTACCATACTGAAACTAACAATCGTCGTCACCAAATTGTGCCTCTGCTGTACGCGATGCATAAAGCTGTAAGATATATTTATTCCCTTTCGTATTTAGTGTTTTAGTAAGCAAAGTAACGTAACCACACACAAACCGCGGGAAACACCGCCATACATTAAGACCTGCTCCTTCGTACTTCGTTGTTGGCTTTACACATGAGGGCAGGTAAACGACCTCCATGCATTCGCCAAGCCGAAACTCTACAATCGGATGGCTACAGGGTATGGCGGTATAAGAGGTGGAGCCCCTCCACGCCCACACAGGCATGATGGCCAAAACAAAAGGTCTACTGCCATCTCTGTACAATGGTTAGTTTTCACTAAACTGAGGTCTGGCAGGATGAGGCCACTGCGATGTTTGCTACGTCTGGTTAAGGTTAACTATAATACGAGCTCATCTGGAGATACACTGTGTGATCAAAAGTATCGGGACACCCCAAAAATCGTATGTATTTCATATTAGGTGCATTGTGCTGCCACCTACTGCCAGGTACTCCGTATCAGTGACCTCAGTAGTCATTAGACATCGCGAGAGACCAGAATAGGACGCTCTGCGGAACTCACGGACTTCGAACGTGGTCAGGTGATTGGGTGTCGCTTGTGTCATATGTCCACACTCCTAAACATCCCTAGGCCCACTGTTTCCGATGTGATAATGAAGTGGAACCGTGCAGCGACATGCATAGCACAAAAGCGTACAGGCCGACCTCGTCTGTTGACTGACAGAGAGCGCCGACGGTTGCAGAGGGTCGTAATGCGACAGACATCTATCCAGACCATCACACAGGAATTCCAGATTGCATCAGGATCCACTGCAAGTACTATGACAGGCAGCTGGGAAGTGAGAAAACTGCTTATAAGCCACACATCACGCCGGTAAATGCTAAACGACGCTTCGCTTGGTGTAAGAAGCGTAAACATTGGACGACTGAACAGTGGAAAAACGTTGTGTGGAGTGACGAATCACGGTACACAATATGGCGATCCGATGGCAGTGTGTGGGTATGGCGAATGCCCTGTGAACGTCATCTGCCAGCGTGTGTATTGCCAACAGTAAAATTCGGAGGCGGTGGTGTTATGGTGTGCTCGTGTTTTTCATGGATGGCCCTTGCACGCCGGCCGGTGTGGCCCAGCGGTTCTAGGCGCTTCAGTCTGGAACCGCGTAACCGCTACGGTCGCAGGTTCGAATCCTGCCTAGGTTTAAGTAGTTCTAAGTTCTATGGGACTGATGACCTCAGATGTTAAGTCCCGTAGTGCTCAGAGCCATTTGAACCATTTGGGGCTTGCACCTCTTGTTGTTTTGCGTGGCACTATCACAGCACAGGCCTACAATGAGGTTTTAAGCACCTTATTGCTTTCCATTGTTGAGGAGCAATTCGGGAATGGCGATTGCATCTTTCAACACGATCGAGCACCTGTTCATAATTCACTGGGTGTGGCGGAGTGGTTACGCGTCAATAACACCCGTGTAATAAACTGGCCTGCACAGATTCCTGACCTGAATCCTATAGAAGAGCTTTGAGTTGTTTTGGAACGCCGACTTCGTGCCAGGCCTCACCAACCGACATCGATAGCTCTCCTCAGTGCAGCACTCCGTGAAGAATGGGTTTCCATTCCCCAAGGAACCTTCCAGCCTCTGATTGAACGTATCCCTGCGAGAGTGGAAGCTGTCATGAAGGCTAAGGGTGGGCCAACAGCATATAAATTCCAGCACTGCCGATGGAGGGCGCCACGAACTTGTAAGTCGTTTTCAGCCAGGTGTCCGGATACTTTTGATCACATAGTGTACATTGCGTCGAAAGTTGAACGAAGGGTAGCGGTTTGAAGGGCAGAGGAAAAAAGTGCCTAGGAAAGAGCCAAGGAAGAGCAGTAGCGATTTTCTTGCTGCCTGCGACAAGTTATGCAAGGGTAAGCTTTGTTAGTAGTGGGTACCTTTGTCGTTGTGCGTGGTATTACTCGGTGGCTGCCGCTGGGGGCCAGTGTTGTTTTGTAGGTCAGCGTCAGCATACCTGTAACAGTTAGGTTCATCGTCGTTTTGTGTCCGATAGGTCATATATATCAGGGTAATGTTGGAGGTTTGTTTGTGCGTCAGTGTGCGGGTTTGACGGTTTCCCTGTTGTAGCCAGTTGGTCGGCTTTAATAGCAGCTGGCAGATCCATTCAACGTTGCTGTTATGTAGGGGCTTGCCAATGTTGTCGCTTGTGCGTGTATGTTAGCTTGCCATAGGTTGTTATGCCCTAGCTAGTAGAGTTTTCGCCGCCTATGCTTCTACCTACGGTTGTGATCATAGTTTCTCAGAGTAAGGATGAAAGAATTGTTCGAATGTCTCGAGTTCCTGTACATTCGTGTGGCATGTTGTTAGAATACTTCTCTGAGGGTTTCAATGCGGTATTCATTGTGAAGATCCACGGTGCGAGTGTAGCGTGGTATGGCGGGAGTAATCATTCCTGATCACTCGTTTCCACGCATCCATGTCCAGTGGCGTCCCTTTTTACACCACCTCAAGAACTGCTTAGCGCTACCAGGAGCAATGTGTGGCTTTTGAGAAACTGCTCGACCACTATTCCCCATTCTTTTTAACTCCCTATGCACAGTCATCGCATAAATGTACTGTTAGTAGCACTTTTGGACTCACAACTGATTCCTTCTACGGGTTTCATGCGATTTTTTACAACCACGGTCCGAAATGCTCAAAGGTCTCTGTAAATTAGTACATGAGGTCTGCCTGGTCTTGATTTAACTGTAATTGTTTCTTGGCATTTCCAGTTCACACTCACATCACTAACAGCAGACCTGGGCAGCTTGAGAAGTATTGAAATGTCCCTGAAGGATTTGTTACGTGACATGCAGTGACTAGAACACGTTCGAAGTCACTGAGCTTTCCTCACCGAACCACTCTTCTGTTACCGCTTCTCTGCTCACGACGGAGAACTCCTTGCCTCCTGTTATACTAATGGGTCCGCCTCTCGTGACATCTAGCGGTCAGTTCCGATTTATGTAGAGGAGTCCGGGAACTTCTGATGACGTAGTGTACAGAGTAGTGGATATCAGTATAAATGCACGAATATTTGTAAAAATTAACATTGTACATTGGAATAGTTGTGCATAGTATACATGCAGTAGTGTGACATCCAATATAATGACAAACACAGTCAAATCGTACCACATTTGATGTCAATGGTACTCTATATAACATCAACGATGCAGGTGGTAGAGGGTGGAAATCAGCATCAAGATATGAAACTTCCTGGCAGATTAAAACTGTGTGCCGGACCGAAACTCGAACCCGGGACCGTTGCCTTTCGCGGGCAAGTGCTCTACCAACTCAGCTACCCAACCTTGACTCACGCCCCCTCCTCACAGCTTTAATTCCGCCAGTACCTCGTCTCCTACCTTCCAAACTTCACAGAAGCTCTCCTGTAAACCTTCGTGAAGTTTGGAAGGTAGGAGACGAGGTACTGGCGGAATTAAAGCTGTGAGGAGGGGGCGTGAATCGTGCTTGGGTAGCTCAGTTAGTAGAGCACTTGCCCACGAAAGGAAAAGTTCCCGAGCTCGAGTCTCGGTCCGGCATACAGTTTTAATCTGCCAGGAAGTTTTATATCAGCGCACACTCCGCTATAGATTGAAAATTTCATTCTATCATCAAGACAGTCGGCTCGGTATTAGCGTATGCGTACGTGGCTTTTCCGCAAATAAGAAACACACACCATTACAGACAGTGCGTATTGTGTACATAAACCATGACTGTAACAGTGCCACGCGGAAAACAGTTACCACGTGATGAAAACGCAAACATCGCTGGATGGAAAGAAATGAGACTCCTTAATGGTTAAATAACCAGGAAGTTGCCCCGTTCAAGTACAGTGATTTATAATGTCGTTAGACTGGGCGCACTATGTGGACAGAACGGAAAATATGGGCAAAGTAGAAAATTATCCGAGGCATCGAAACGGTTACTTTGGCAAAATGCAAGGGCCACAAACAGTTATCCTTCACAGACGTGCACGAAAAATTTTGTCAAATGACAAACATTTTGAATTCCAGAAATGACTGCAGAAACCTGCTCTAAAACCCAAACACGGCAGACTGGAATTTGCTGAAAAACGTGTCATGGACTTGAGAATGGGTTTAAGTGATCTTCTGTGGTGATAAGAAGTCTAATTTAGATGGGCCGGATGGATTTCAATATGATTGGCATGATCTGAGAACACAGCAGCAGGTAAGAATGAGCAGAAATTTTGGTTGTGGAAGAGCTAGGATTTGGGCAGCCTTTTGCGTTAAAGGTAAATCATGCAATGATTAGGTGAACACTACAATTAACTTTAATATCTACTCTAGGATGCTAGAGACGGAATAAATTAGAGCGTATGAGGATCTAGGGAACGAAAGTCTAATGTCTCAACAAGATAACGGATCTGTGCAGGTTATGCTCTAACAAAAAAGTGGATTGGCGATAAAGATATTGGCGTTTTGATCTCGGCCTGCACGTAGTCTGAATCGAAATCCGTGGAAAATCTCTGGGGAGCCCTGCCTTTGTTCTGATTTCAACTACTATACATACTTGTTGCGCGAAGTCTGAAGACCTTTTCCTCATCATTACCGCCGGATTTCTACCCTTGTTGTCTGCATAACGCCTTCTCTACAGCACGGGAAACCAGAATCTCGTTTACCTTGAGGATCCCCTACTAAATCTGTTGGCATATTTGTGAATTTCTGCTCCCACCCTCCTACCCCCCTGAACAAATGGCGTGGCATTTCTTCTTCACAACCAGAACCTTTGTCAAGGCGAATTGCATTATGTTCTAAACCCTAAATAGCGTGTGCTCCACCACGGCCAATTTCTCCATCTTTCCCGACATGCAATCCTTTTCAACTTCGATGAACCTGGTATGTTTGAATTGTCTTGTGCTTCCAACCCAGACATTGTGAGTGCACCCTTTTGTCCTTTGCCGATAAGAGATGCTCTTTGATCTTCTTGGTCGGTTTGTAAATAGTCTTTACACTGTCTCGGGTTAATATACGCCAGATTCTGTCCATCACCCTCGCGCGTCTGTAAAAAAAAAAGAAAAAAAAAACCTCTACCACAGGCAAAGAGAACGTTCTTGGCCAGGAGAAGTCTACTAGAACCTAACATAGGCCTTAATTTGATGAAGAGATTTCGGAGAATGTGCATTTGGAGCACAGTGCTGTATGGTAGTGAAAGATGGACGGTGGGAAAGCCGAAACAGAAGAGACTCGGAGCATTTGAGATGTGGTGGTAGAAAAGAATGTTGAAAATTAGGGGGAACAACAAACTACGGAATGAGGAGGTCCTCCGCAGAATTGGCGAGGAAAGGAATAACGCATCAGGAAATAACTTCCGTGATACTGTAGGGAGCTGCAGAAGGTAAAAAAGATAGAGAAAGGAAGACAGAGATTTGAATGCATCCAACTAATAATTGAGGATGTAGGTTGCACGCCCTGCTCTGAGATGAACAGGTTGGAACTGGAAAGGAATTCGTGGCGGGCGTCATTGAACTTGTCAGAAGACCGATAGAAAAAAGGAAATAAGTGTGTGTAGCGTGTCAATAAAGTTAAATGTGAAGTGGTGAACGGAGCGAATTGTTCGCCTCTTAGACATCCACGCTATGCATGGGTGATGATTGGATTTCACTTGACTACAAAAACACGCATTGACGTGTTGCTTCACTGAGACCGTCTTACGTGACCTGGACATTGATCAACTGACGATATCTGAGATGCAGAGTGAAATCTATTCCGTTAAAAACACAGAAAACTATGAATTACAAAAAATTCAAGGGAGTAGTTCAGCCGTCTGTAGAACAGAGATCCACAAGACAAAATCCCGTGGTTCGAGATGATGGATTCTTTTTTATGGAAATTTGTGTACAGGTGGAAAAGCTACACAAATTTGGTACCGTAAGCTGAATTCTTTAGTCAGTCACATTCACCGACTGTAGTCATCGTATCACAAACAATGGGGAGAAATATGACAACGGCTGATTCTGCAATGCGAAGTAGGTATTCTAGAGACGAATACGAATCTCCACTTGCCAAAGAAGTAATGTGATCTCTGATTTCAGGTCTGTCGACAATGATTCATGCATTATAGTATCTTCCTCCCTTATCGCGTCAGTAACTCTATTAAGAAGAAATGTGAACTTTGGTGAATCATTGTGCCCTAATAGTAAACACTCCAGCGCGAACGGACCTGCTCCGCACCAGTGATTCCTAGTATCATCGAGATATGGAGATCTGACGGTGATCTCTTAGATGATCGAAACCGGTAATCTAAAAAATATAAATTAACTGAAATGCGATCACGACTGCGTTTATTAAATAAGCAGAGAGATTTTCTGCTGCTACTTGGTGATGTGCATACCTTTACATTCTCCTGATCATGTACACCGATTAAGGATGCTTCTTATGTCACAAAGAGGTGGAGCCCCTCCACGCCCACACAGGCATGATGGCCAAAACAAAAGGTCTACTGCCGTCTCTGTACAATGGTTAGTTTTCACTAAACTGTTCCGTTAGAAACTCAGACACAAATTAATTATGAAAAATTCAAGCAGGTAGTTCAGCTGGCTGTGGAACAGAAATGTACAAGAGAAAAATCCCGTGGTTCGAGTTGGTGATTCTTTTTTATGGATAGGCCTATTTATGTACAGGAGGAAAAGCTACACAAATCTGGTAAGCTGAACTCTATATTCAATCACATCCCCAGACTGTAGTCATGGTATTACAAACAATTTGAGAAAATGTGACAAAAACACACTTCACAAATTGTACAATTTCCGATGGATGTAAAAGTACCTTGGAGCAATGCGATCAACTTCGAGGAACGCGTGCTGAACCAATACTGTGTGTTTGAATTTAGCACTTGGCGAGAAATTTTATTTGTCACAATAGTCAACAGCTTAATAGTAGATTAATCACCCTGCTACCGCTGATAACGTCTACATCGGAAATGCGGATACTTCGCCCTTTGCTAGTGGAAGAATTAGACTCAATGTGTACCACAGATCATTGGATTCAGACAGATAGCAACATTTCCCCATTCCGAATTCCATATAGATATCAGTTGGAAAACCTCTATATTCATTACTACTGTTATATGAAGAATTCATTCACACAATCAGTTCAAGGTTCAGTACTTTACTGGCCGCACGTTATTCAAGAGTATACTAATGCCCCTCGATATCTAGAGCCCTTCACAATACGATGTGCATTTCCTTGTCCCAAGCAGAAAAACTACAAACAATTTCGTCTGTTCAGAAGCGTTAGCGCTTTGATTGGCTCTCAAATTTGGTCAGGGGCGGGCCTCCTGAACCTGTAAAGACTGAGTATACGTACTGCAGACTATTGAGAGACCAAAGTTTAACAGTAAGAAGAATATTTAAATAATAGAAATGTTACGAGAATTATTGCAAAGTAAACGAAGAATTTCCTTGTTATGGATTTCATCTCATATGGGATTGATTTAACAAGAAAAATCGACCAGTTGGCGAAGGACTCCATTATTTCTGGTCCTTTAATGAACACCAACCCCCAATCCTTCACCTTGTAGCACATATCAGAGTTCACTGCATCTACCTAATTTCCTTGATTCTTGGAACTCAGGAAGTCGTTCGAGAAAAGCATGAGTTGAGTTTCACGTAAGGAATATTTTCGGAATTCGTATTCATTAACATGGAGGACGTCCTTCTGTTCTAGAAATTCTGTTAAATGAAACTGGACGGTAGTTTCGCGGAGCATTTCCGTTACCCCTCTTGTAGATCCGTGTTATTTGTAACAACAGGGAACAGATTTTTTTTTCTTGAAGTGATCTGTGTCATATTATGCCTAATGAAGGGTCTATCTGACCGTCAGTTTTCATATAGAAAAGGTTCAGTCAGTCTCCGGTAGAGATCATCTGAAGAGGTGATGATTTCATATGTTTCTGAAAGCCACTGACCCAAATATACAGGGAGACTCACCTAAAACGTGCACTGCACATATTGTAGTTTTCACAGAGTGGACTGATAGTGGCCGGCCGCTGTGGCCGAGCGGTTCTAGGCGCTTCAGTCCGCAATCGCGCTGCTGCTACGGTCGCAGGTTCGAATCCTGCCTCTGCCTCGGGCATGGATGAGTGTGTTGTCCTTAGGTTAGCTACGTGTAAGTAGTTCTAAGTCTAGGGGACTGATGACTTCAGATGTTAAGTCCCAAGGTTGCTTAGAGCCATCTGAACAATTTTTTGATTGAAAGTGGGGGGGGGGGGAGATTGTCAGCTAATCAAAAGATTGGAATAATACTCAGAAAGTGCATTTTTTTTTATGCAAACATACACTTTTCTGCGTTGAACAATGCCTGTTGTCACTAACAAACTAAATGTAGGGTAAATGAGAATGTCATCTGTGTTTTGTTGCAGGGTCTAGTGCGAGTCGTTTACGAGATATCGCATTGCGCAAAGTTCCACACCGACACTTGTTTGTGTTATTCGACTTGGCTAATTGCCAGGTACGTTGTTGTTATGTTTGCTTACAGTGGGCTTGTGTGTTTCTGGAGTGCATGGCGACTTGCTAGTGAGTTGGTTTGTGAAACTCCAAGCAATAGGTCGTGAGTGGCCTATGGGATTCACCAATGCAGAAAAAGCCGACATGCTCATGGTTATGGAGAGTGTAGGAAGAATGCAGTTTGTTCTTGTAATGTGTCTGCGGCAAGATATTCCAATTAATGTCTACCATCTCGGCAGTTATTTGTCAGCCTTTTCAACTTGTTACGTGAGAATGCTAGTATAACACCTACATAACGTAATAGAAGGAAACAAGCGATGAGAGAAGAGAGAGAATTAATATCCCTGCCGCTGTTGCAGTCGATCTGCACGTTAGCTCCCTCGCAATCGCACGAGAAAGTGGCATGAGTCAGGCAAGTGTCCAACGCATTCTTCACTGATATAAGTTACATCTCTATCATATTTCTCTTCATCAAGAGCTTCGTGGAAACGAGAATCTTGTTATCCTCTGCACATGGGCATTAAGACAGGGTACTCCAGATGCATCATGATGCGTGTATTGCCGCTGCTGATGGCCATTTTAAACGCAACCTGTGATGGTCGATTTTCTCGTTATTGGCCAGGATCCACATAACTATCGTAAACACTTGCGTTGTTTTTTAGTGCGTACTATCACAGGTATTGTACAAGAGCCAGTTGAGAATTTTTCAAAACACGATATCTCGCAAAGGTCTCGTAGTAGAATCGTACAGCAAACACCACTAACGTTCTAAATTACCCCAATTTAGTTTGTTAACGCCAGTAGGCATTGGCACATTTAAAAATATTTATTTTTGCACAAAAAATACACTTTTTAAGTGTTGTAACGATTTTTTGGTTGGCTAATAATACGAGCCCCTGACTACCAATTCATTCTGTGAAAACTGCATATCATTAGCACTTCCCATTTCTGCAATATCTGTGTTGCAAGTTTTAAGCGATTCACCCTGTATATATCGCTCGTTACTCATTTCATGGGTTATTTTCCCTCATTACACGACTACTAGCAAAAATTGTGTTAGATGTTTCGCCAGTCTCCAGTTCCATGCTGCTCAGCGATTCCAGTTCCTGCCCCACGTCAGCTGATCCCTAGGCCTCAGCCGCTCCCCCTAGTGCTAGAGGATCCCCTCGCTCCCTCCCTGCCCCTCCGCCCGCTATCTGTCATGTTAACGGCCCCATGCTAATGCCGTCGCTTGTCACGGGGTCTTGTGCCTCCTCAAATTCCTCAGCAAACAAGTACAACGAGATACGAATCAAGGCTTCAAACTACGAGGGACGTTTAATAAGTAATGCAATACATCTTTTTTTCTGAAAACAGGTTGACTTTATTCAGGATTCCAATACACCATATTATTCCCTACTCTTTTGGCTACAAAACGCTATTTTTTAACATAATCTCCATTGCATGCGACGATCTTACTCAGAGGGCCTGTATGTCCGCATGCTACCACTCGGCTGGTCGGTGTCGGAGCCAATGTCTTGCTGCATCAATAACATCCCCATCACCCACGTACTGCTTCATGCGAAATGCATCCTTCATTGGATCAAACAGATGGAAGTCGGAGAGTGCGAGATCTGGGCAGTGTGGCGGACGAGGAAGTACAGTGAATTCCTTTCAGGTGCGCAGATTTGAGGCCTTGCTTCGTGATAGAGAAGCAGAAATTCGTTTGCATTTTTGTTCAAAAAATGGTCCAAATGGCTCTGAGCACTATGGGACTTAACATCTGAGGTCATCAGTCCCCTAGAACTTAGAACTACTTGAACCTAACTAACCTAAGAACATCACACACATCCGTGCCCGAGGCAGGATTCGAACCTGCGACCGTAGCGGTCGCACGGTTCCAGACTGTGCATTTTTGTGGCGATGAAGATGCTGATGTTGTTTCTACAGTTTAGTGAGGATAGCATGATACACTTTAGACTTGATCGTTGCACAATGATGGAGGTCGTCGAATGGAGTTACCCCGTCAGAGACCCAGAAGACTGTAACCATGACTTTCTACATCTACATCTACATTTATACTCCGCAAGCCACCCAACGGTGTGTGGCGGAGGGCACTTTACGTGCCACTGTCATTACCTCCCTTTCCTGTTCCAGTCGCGTATGGTTCGTGGGAAGAACGACTGCCGGAAAGCCTCTGTGCGCGCTCTAATCTCTCTAATTTTACATTCGTGATCTCCTCGGGAGGTATAAGTAGGGGGAAGCAATATATTCGATACCTCATCCAGAAACGCACCCTCTCGAAACCTGGCGAGCAAGCTACACCGCGATGCAGAGCGCCTCTCCTGCAGAGTCTGCCACTTGAGTTTGTTAAACATCTCCGTAACGCTATCACGGTTACCAAATAACCCTGTGACGAAACGCGCCGCTCTTCTTTGGATCTTCTCTATCTCCTCCGTCAACCCGATCTGGTACGGATCCCACACTGATGAGCAATACTCAAGTATAGGACGAACGAGTGTTTTGTAAGCCACCTCCTTTGTTGATGGACTACATTTTCTAAGGACTCTCCCAATGAATCTCAACCTGGTACCCGCCTTACCAACAATTAATTTTATATGATCATTCCACTTCAAATCGTTCCGCACGCATACTCCCAGATATTTTACAGAAGTAACTGCTACCAGTGTTTGTTCCGCTATCATATAATCATACAATAAAGGATCCTTCTTTCTATGTATTCGCAATACATTACATTTGTCTATGTTAAGGGTCAGTTGCCACTCCCTGCACCAAGTGCCTATCCGCTGCAGATCTTCCTGCATTTCGCTACAATTTTCTAATGTTGCAACTTCTCTGTATACTACAGCATCATCCGCGAAAAGCCGCATGGAACTTCCGACACTATCTACTAGGTCATTTATATATATTGTGAAAAGCAATGGTCCCATAACACTCCCCTGTGGCACGCCAGAGGTTACTTTAACGTCTGTAGACATCTCTCCGTTGATAACAACATGCTGTGTTCTGTTTGCTAAAAACTCTTCAATCCAGCCACACAGCTGGTCTGATATTCCGTAGGCTCTTACTTTGTTTATCAGGCGACAGTGCGGAACTGTATCGAACGCCTTTCGGAAGTCAAGAAAAATAGCATCTACCTGGGAGCCTGTATCTAATATTTTCTGGGTCTCATGAACAAATAAAGCGAGTTGGGTCTCACACGATCGCTGTTTCCGGAATCCATGTTGATTCCTACATGGTAGATTCTGAGTTTCCAAAAACGACATGATACTCGAGCAAAAAACATGTTCTAAAATTCTACAACAGATCGACGTCAGAGATATAGGTCTATAGTTTTGCGCATCTGCTCGACGACCCTTCTTGAAGACTGGGACTACCTGTGCTCTTTTCCAATCATTTGGAACCTTCCGTTCCTCTAGAGACTTGCGGTACACGGCTGTTAGAAGGGGGGCAAGTTCTTTCGTGTACTCTGTGTAGAATCGAATTGGTATCCCGTCAGGTCCAGTGGACTTTCCTCTGTTGAGTGATTCCAGTTGCTTTTCTATTCCTTGGACACTTATTTCGATGTCAGCCATTTTTTCGTTTGTGCGAGGATTTAGGGGAGGAACTGCAGTGCGGTCTTCCTCTGTGAAACAGCTTTGGAAAAAGGTGTTTAGTATTTCAGCTTTACGCTTGTCATTCTCTGTTTCAATGCCATCATCACCCCGGAGTGTCTGGACATGCTGTTTCGAGCCACTTACTGATTTAACGTAAGACCAGAACTTCCTAGGATTTTCTGTCAAGTCGGTACCTAGTATTTTACTTTCGAATTCACTGAACGCTTCACGCATAGCCCTCCTTACGCTAACTTTGACATCGTTTAGCTTCTGTTTGTCTGAGAGGTTTTGGCTGCGTTTAAACTTGGAGTGAAGCTCTCTTTGCTTTCGCAGTAGTTTCCTAACTTTGTTGTTGTACCACGGTGGGTTTTTCCCGTCCCTCACAGTTTTACTCGGCACGTACCTGTCTAAAACGCATTTTACGATTGCCTTGAACTTTTTCCATAAACACTCAACATTGTCAGTGTCGGAACAGAAATTTTCGTTTTGATCTGTTAGGTAGTCTGAAATCTGCCTTCTATTACTCTTGCTAAACAGATAAACCTTCCTCCCTTTTTTTATATTCCTATTAACTTCCATATTCAGGGATGCTGCAACGGCCTTATGAGCACTGATTCCCTGTTCTGCACTTACAGAGTCGAAAAGTTCGGGTCTGTTTGTTATCAGTAGGTCCAAGATGTTATCTCCACGAGTTGGTTCTCTGTTTAATTGCTCGAGGTAATTTTCGGATAGTGCACTCAGTATAATGTCACTCGATGCTCTGTCCCTACCACCCGTCCTAAACAATCTGAGTGTCCCAGTCTATATCTGGTAAATTGAAATCTCCACCTAAGACTATAACATGCTGAGAAAATTTATGTGAAATGTATTCCAAATTTTCTCTCAGTTGTTCTGCCACTAATGCTGCTGAGTCGGGGGGTCGGTAAAAGGAGCCAATTATTAACCTAGCTCGATTGTTGAGTGTAACCTCCACCCATAATAATTCACAGGAACTATCCACTTCTACTTCGCTACAGGATAAACTACTACTAACAGCGACGAACACTCCACCACCGGTTGCATGCAGTCTATCCTTTCTAAACACCGTCTGTACCTTTGTAAAAATTTCGGCAGAATTTATCTCTGGCTTCAGCCAGCTTTCTGTACCTATAACGATTTCAGCTTCGGTGCTTTCTATCAGCGCTTGAAGTTCCGGTACTTTACCAACGCAGCTTCGACAGTTTACAATTACAATACCGATTGCTGCTTGGTCCCCGCATGTCCTGACTTTGCCCCGCACCCGTTGAGGCTGTTGCCCTTTCTGTACTTGCCCGAGGCCATCTAACCTAAACAACCGCCCAGCCCACGCCACACAACCCCTGCTACCCGTGTAGCCGCTTGTTGCGTGTAGTGGACTCCTGACCTATCCAGCGGAACCCGAAACCCCACCACCCTATGGCGCAAGTCGAGGAATCTGCAGCCCACACGGTCGCAGAACCGTCTCAGCCTCTGATTCAGACCCTCCACTCGGCTCTGTAGCAAAGGTCCGCAGTCGTCCTGTCGACGATGCTGCAGATGGTGAGCTCTGCTTTCATCCCGCTAGCGAGACTGGCAGTCTTCACCAAATCAGATAGCCGCCGGAAACCAGAGAGGATTTCCTCCGATCCATAGCGACACACATCATTGGTGCCGACATGAGCGACCTGCTGAGAGTTTGGCTTTGAAATTTTGCTTCAGAGGGGAGGTGATGCGGTGTCACAGCATGGATTGCCATTTTGTTTCCACTTCGAAATGATGAACCCAAGTTTCATCGCCTACGTCGATGTCCGACAAAAAATTATCATGATCAGCCTTATAACAAGCAAACAGGTCTGTACAGATGGTCTTTTGCTGCTCTTCATAGTCTTCTGTTAGGCGGCGAGTAACCCAGCAGGCACACACCATTGAGTACCTCAACTGGTGGATAAGTGTGTCAGCAACAGAGACGTCCAGTTGTGCAGCGAGGTATTTGAGTGTGATTCGATCACATCGAATGAGAGTGTCCACACGTTCCATTATTGCAGGAGTCGCAGCTGTGTGCAATGGCTGGCATGTGGGGGATCGGACGGGTTTGTGCGATCTTGTCGTGATGATGACAGACGGTTCGCCCAACGATTCACCGTGCTTTTGTTCACTGCCAGATCTGAGTATACATTCTGCAAGGGCCTATGAATACTGAGATGCTCTGGTTTTCCATCAATCGAAATTCACTGACAGCTCTCTGCTTGGAACGTACCTCCGTTACAGACACCATCCTAAAGACTACGTGGGCGCCGCCGCCTGTCGGAACTTCATGGCAGTATAGGGGCCGCAACGAGAATAACCCGCGACGTCTCGCAACAAATTTCGCATTTTAGGAGAAAAAAGGTGATGCGTTGCTCACTAAACGCCCCTCGTATTTTTACTTTTTTCCGATTTCCTTCTACTGGAGAACAGTTTCTGTCGTGAACGCTCATCTCGACGAAAACAAGTTTCATTGCAACGCGGACGACTAATGTACAGCCTTTCATGTATAATCAGTCAAATACGTGTTATCTGGGGAGGCCCTTAGTTAATTCATTAATTAATGAACAGACTCTCTAGTTCCTAAAAAATGTTCTGTGTTTTAATCCACAAGCGATTTCTGCTTTTATGTTGAAGTCATTTACTCGTGAATCTGAAACTGAGATTGTAAATATTTGACATAATTGATATTTACATACTTTCTAATGTCCCGTAAACAATCACAATAAAATATGCAGAGAGATGCGGATTTTTAAATATTTCAGTTAGATGATGTAATAGCATGATTTTTGTGCTTGTTATTCTCACTGTTCGTGGACCGTATCAGACTCATTAACACCCACAAGCTCGCTCTTTTTACATGGAACAATAGAACTTATTGAGAACAGAAAATTCAATATTTACTTTAGTTTTATTCATAAGTGAATGACTTGCGTGCAGTAATAATTTCAAATCATATCGATTCCGCACGTTGGTTGGCAACAGGGCTGCTTTACTCTGTAGAGTCAGCACTAACAATAAGAGAGAAAAATCAGTTCGATCTTACGTCCAACTTCAAACAACGGCTAAAAAAGAAACAGAGACATAGAGAGAGAGAGAGATAGACAGAGACTGACTCTGAATAGCAATAAAAAAACTCAGCGATGTAAAAGATCGATTCGCACTTCTTTTGGTGAAAAAATTATAAAATTACACATTTGGAGTCAAAGTACAAGGAAAGGAGGAAAGAGAAAAATATTGCTTACAATGTGCTTTGGTGAAGCAACGTCAAATGATTAAGAAAATAAAAGTCGTGTAGATTTAACAGTGATGCGGCCATTAATATTAAAGGACAATGGGCGTGTCATGTTTATAAAGAGTGTACATATTTTTGCAGTAAAATAATTGTTATTCTTAACCGTCCAAAGTAGCCAAACATTTTGACACGTTCGAAATTTTAAATTTCATGCTTTATCAATGCCCTGGATACACACTTCCACCGCAGCTTCTTTAGAACTTAATTAAATCTAAAGAACTACTGCCAGCCATTGGTAAAGCGTGCAATTTCGAATATGTATTTGTTATCGGCGGTTTGGGGAGGCAGCAGTAGCATAGCAGTGCTGTTGTGAGGGCAGGTAAACATCGGGTGATGCAGTACATCCGGTGAGCACCCTTTGCAAAATATCTTTACCGACATCGAGAAATAATCCAGGATCTTGGTAGTCCACAGTTGTGTTATCAACACAGGCTTATGATATGCTACAGCTCATGGGCTCTTTGGTGCCCCCAACACCCTTTCCTCTGGGGAAACACAGGGAATTGGTCAACATCACACGGGGGAACCCTCCACAAGCCTTGGACAGTAATCGTCGCGTGATGTAAAATTGTTGGGAAAACTCTTCCGTCTCCCTGGAACAATGAAGATCAAACAATCCCAGTTCCTCCCAATTTCTTTTTTTTTTTTTTAACTGGGACACTTGGGTTCGAGGGATTCACTCTGAAGCTGGGCAGCGTAAGGAGATCTGGTAGGCTGCACTTATTTGTTAACAGGTGAATTACATTAAGTCACATCATCTGAGGCCTATTTGTTAATAACAATTTGATATTACATCATTTGAGGCACCGGCAGAGCTCACTCCTTGGCAGATTTGTAAATATTCACATTCCTCCACAATTTAACGTATTTTCACCCATTTTCATATTTCCCACAATTTTACATTTTTTCTCATTTTTTTGGTATTTTATTCAATTACAAGGACTCCATCCCATGTTCCTGACATCATGTTGCTCTCAGACAATCACAATGCAGTAAGTCTCACAGCTAATGGGAACACAATAAAATGGTGGAAAACTGGTGAAACAATTAGATTCAAGCTTCTCCTCCTCCTGTCTCTGTATCGTAGGGAGAGGATCAGGTTTGTAATCCTTCTCAGTCCCTACGTAGCATATATGCTACATCCAAATTTTATTTTTTACTGGCTCAGGAAATCAACCAAATTCACTGTGCCTAATTATAGCTTTTACTTTACACTATGTGCTTTCAGCCCATCTCTTGTTTTCAACCCTGCATATTCCCAGTAGGTAGCAGCATTTGCTCAAAAAAGGTGTTTACCACAGTGTCAGTACATCTTCGAAAAATTAAGGTAGTTGCTGTTTGTTTCCAGTAATTTTGGACTAAAATGCATTTAGGCCATGCTGTAACATCCTAATCTATCCTACAATATCGAATAAATGATTGTTTACGTCATCACAACAAAATATCGTTTATTGGCTTCGATGTAACAGTAGGACTACAATTGGCAATGACTTATATTTTCTCATTTCAGTAACGTTTTCGTTATTTTTTGTGTTTAATATTGAGTTTTCCGAGTGCTGCACATATTTAAGTTATTTTGTAACGTAAATGATGCTTACATTGAACATGTTCTAAAATTTTTGGACGCACACAAATTTTTTAAATTTGGTATTTCATTCTTATTTTGCCAATGAAAAAAGCATTGACCACCAGTATAAACTTTTCTTTCATAAATTCTAAGCTCAGGGCTGAGGAAGATATAGACAGTAATTCTATAATGAAATGGTTTAGAAATATACTGAAGCGCCAAGGAAACTGGTATAGGCACATGCATTCAATACAAAAATAACGAGTGATCAAAAAGTCAGTATAAATTTGAAAACTGAATAAATAACGGAATAATGTAGATAGAGAGGTACAAATTGATACATGTACTTGGAATGACATGGGGTTTTATTAGAACCAAAAAAATACAAACGTTCAAAAAATTTCCGACAGATGGCGCTTCATCTGATCAGAATAGCAATAATTAGCATAACAAAGTAAGACAAAGCAAAGACGATGTTCTTTACTGGAAATGCTCAATATGTCCACCATCATTCCTCAACAATAGCTGTAGTCGAGGAATAATGTTGTGAACAGCACTGTAAAGCATGTCCGGAGTTTTGGTGAGGCATTGGCGTCGGATGTTGTCTTCCAGCATCCATAGAGATGTCGGTTGATCATGATACACTTGCGACTTCAGGTAACCCCAAAGCCAATAATAATCGCATGGACTGAGGTCTGGGGACCTGGGAGGCCAAACATGACGAAAGTGGCGTCTGAGCACACGATCATCACCAAACGAGGCACGCGAGAGGTCTTTCACGGGTCTAGCAACATGGGGTTGTTTTTTTTGTTATAATAAAACCCCATGTTATTCCAAGCATGTGTGTCAATTTTGACCTCTCTAGTTACATTATTCCGTGCTTTATTAAGTTTTCAAATTTATACTGACTTTTTGATCACCCGGTATGTAAGCAGGCAGAATTCGGCGCTGCGGTCGGCAACACCTGTGTAAGACAACAAATGTCTTCAGCAGTTGTTAAATCAGTTACCGATGCTACAATGGAAGCTTATCAAGATTTAAGTGAGTTTGAACGTGGTGTCATAGTCGTCGCACGAGGGATGGGACTCAGCATCTCCGAGGTAGCGATGAAGTGGAGATTTTCCCGTACGACCACTTCACGAGTGTACCGTGGACATCAGAAATCCGGTAAAACATCAAACCTCCGACATCGCTGCGGCTGGCAAAAGTTCCTGCAAGAACGGGACCAACGACGACTGAAAAGAATAGTTCAACGTGCAGAAGTGCAACCCTTCTGCAAATTGCTGCAGATTTCAATGGTGGGCCATCAACAAGTGTCAGCGTGCGAACCATTCAACGAAACATCATCGATATTGGCTTTCGGACCCGAAGGCCTACTCGTGTACCCTTAATGCCTGCACGACACAAAGCTTTACGCCTCGCCTAGGCCCTTAAACGCCGACATCGGACTGTTGATGACTATATACATGTTACCTGGTCGGACGAGTTTCGTTTCAAATTCTGTCGAGCGGATGGACGCGTACAGGTATGGAGACTATCTCATGAATCCATGGGCCCTGCATGTCAGCAGTGGACTGTTCAAGGTAGTGGAGGTTATGTGATGGTGTGAGTCTCGTGCAGTTTGAGTGATATGGGACCCATGATACATCTTGATACGACTCTGACAGGTGACACGTACGTAATTATCCTGTCTGATCACCTGCATCCGTTCATTTCCATTGTGTATTCCGACGAACTTGGACAATTACAGCAGGACAATGCGACACCCCACACGTTCATATTTCTAGAGAGTGGCTCCAGGAACACTCTTCTGAGTTTAAACACTTCCGATGGCCGCCAAACTCCCAGACATGAACATTATTGAGCATTGAGCATATCCCGGATGCCCTGCAACGTGATATTCAGAAGAGATCACCGCCCCCTCCCCTCGTTACTCTTGCGGATTTATGGACAGTCCTGCAGGGTTCATTGTGTCAGTTCCCTCCAGCACTACTTCATACATTAGTCGAGTCCACGCCACGTGTTGCGCCACTTCTGCGTGCTCGCGGGGGCCCTACTCGATATTAGACAGGTGTACCAGTTTGTTTGGCTCTTCAGTGTAAGAACAATGATATAACAAATTTCTTTGCAGTAAAATTTCTTACAATTATTGTTTTCTTTTATTTACAAATCTGTTGATTTCTGATATCATTCCTCTCATCTGTTTGTTACAAAGATTTTTACCGTATATAAAATGATTTGCAAAGCTAATTGTTTCACGCTTTTTTTCTTGAGGTATTTACACACCCAATTTTTCGTGGCACCCATATACATTGGTTTTCTTTGCATAGTTATGTTTTATGATGACTGATGACTATAAAATACATTTATTAATTTAAAACTAATGTAGAGAAGAGGAGCTTAAATACTATGTTTCCAATTTTATTTATATATACACATGTTACTCTTTTACATTTTCGTTCTGAGTATGTCTTTCTGTATACAGTATATATGGGAAACGTAGACTAGAAGCGCCAGGTGAAAAAAACCAGAGACACACACACAAATATATATATATATACAATATTTATACATGCATGTATTAAGCAGTTGTGTACACAGTATGCTGCATACGCACACATACTGCGTAATCAGGCATCCATAATCACTCTCTCTCTCTCTCTCTCTCTCTCTCTCTCTCTCTCTCACACACACACACACACATAACTGTGACGAGCTATTCATCTAACTATGACACACACACTCACACATAAATGCATTGACTATTTACAAATAAATACACAGTCACACACTAAATAACACCATTGAATAGTGCGAGTATGGGAGGGTGCCAATCTCATGCCAATAGGTGAACTATTTTTTCGTGATAGAACAGCCTTATTTCAGCTGCAGTGCAGTATATACCTAATGACCTCTCGATCGAACAATTACCTGCCGTACCATGTACGGAGCAGTTGCAACAACTAACTTCGAGGAGTCACTTCTTGTAATCTTCATTAGTGAGAGTTTTTAAGATCACACAATGCACACCTTTAACCCGCCTTTGGGTGGCACCTATATCTATACGGTGTGTGTATATCTTTGATCTGAGCCCCACAAACTGCACAATCTGTGAACCATTCGCCTCTTCTTTCAGCAGGCCGAAAACATTTTTCTTTCAAGGTGTTATTCTAAAAGAATTATCGGCCGCATAATCAGAGGTGCCGAATTCTTCGTGATTGGACCTGATTAATTCAATTAATTCATATGGATCACAGCTTTTCACCCAATACATGAAACTACCTGTATGTATTTTAAATAACTTGGGATCAGTGAAGTTTGGCTCCATAAAGCGATAGTGAAAGTGTTGAATGTGAAGTTTGGAGACGTCCAGAACGCAAATACAGGTATAGACAGGCTTCGTGAATTGTACTGAAACGTTAGCCATCTCCACGGCGACGAGTCCCTCTCTGAAGATGGTGGCCCATATGAATTTTGATCTGGCGATGTACTGTCTTGAAATATAACGTCCATTCCATTGGTAAACCATATGAATTTCATGGTATTCTCTAAAATTTTCTATGGTTTTTCTGAAAACTAAATTGTTAATTAATTTTTAAAAATCTTTTTCAAAATCATGCATCACAAGAGCCCTCCGTTCGGTGTTTAAATCAATGTAGTCCTTCAGCCAAGGACGCTGCTTGAAGGAGATGCTGCAAACGATGCAAACAAGCACTATACCCAACCTGAGACTGTTCTGCAGATTTCTGTGATGTTTGTTCGCCAGCGTTGTAAACAGCTTTAGGATGGAACCATTTTATCGGGTTAGGGGCTCTGCTCATAGTGGCAAACTGCTGTGCTTGTTGTGCAAATGAGTGAGATATTACTGCTCTACCTCCAGAACATATCCTTTACCAGCATCCGCAGCCACATCATGGATCTTTTCCTTCAATCTGACGACTTCCCCTTTGGACATACATCGGAACGCTACAGATGGAAGACTTCGTTACATGGTGTAACAGCAGAGGTTGTTTACATATAGGTAAAAGATGTAACTTAAATTGTCAGATGGCCTGAAATCCTCTTCGCTCATATGGAGGTCTCAGACATATGTAGCTACTCAGCATTTTGAGATCCATACTTCTATATTCTATGTACATTCTTATCAACTGAATAACTGAATTTTATATTTTAATATTTAGTAACATAACATATGTACGTTAATGTTGTTTAACCGTCATACGATGCGTGTGCCCACGTACCCCCCTTTTGTAGCATATTTTTAATGTTAGATGACCTTATATCCACGATGCTGGAGTGTAAACACATCATTGTATATTGTATACTATATTGTTATGGAAGTTCTGCATCTTGTCGCTTCCTCGCTGTTGAAGAACTACTTTTGTCCCACGGACGGTGGTTACCAAAGTATTGTGTTTCAGATATTCTGTGAGCCATTGTCAGAAGGTATTAAAGCAGAAACCTATGTGTAAAAATATGTTAGAGGAGTGGTGACAACATGTCGGTGTTCGGTTTACCTGTGCTGTTATCCAGATACAAGCTGCGTAATTTCTATGCTCGAGATAACGTAGCAACGGTCGTAGTATCTACGAGTACTCTTATACAGTGACTTTTCGTAAATACGTAGATGAGTAGATGGTAAATCGTTGCAACATCCACTAGTATATGAATAAAATATTCAATCTAACGATTTTTTGATAGAAGCAATGGTAGGCTAGTTGTTCAAATGAGAAAATCAGAAGTCAGACTCTACCTAAACTCAGTTTAAATGAAGAAAAAAATGTTTAAAAAGTTTATTTCCTTTAGAATTTGTGACATGACGCTCAAGTTCAAAGGAACATGCAACTTCAAAGCTACAATTGCTTGGGGTTGCCTGCAGGCAGGGTGTAAGCCAAGGAACCTCTGAGACATGCTGGATCAGAAATCATTGTCAGTTAAAAACCAAGCCAAATTTGTTTTTCTTCTGTAAATGCGATCATTCTATTTGTCTGCAAACAAAATAGCATATAACGGTTGGCCGAAATCAAATTGTACTGCCTGACGTCAGCGTAATATTTCTGTACATTGCTTTTTATAACAGTCATGACAGTTATTGCCTTTATTGCCTTTCTTATGCTTTTGATAACCACTCTATAACTTAAGGTTTGCTCGATATTTAGTACATACTAGATAATGTGTTATGCTGCTCCTT
Organism: Schistocerca cancellata; assembly: GCF_023864275.1. NCBI lineage: Eukaryota > Metazoa > Arthropoda > Insecta > Orthoptera > Acrididae > Schistocerca > Schistocerca cancellata. Next base: position 281,673,496 of record NC_064627.1, read on the forward strand.
ATATCTATTAGTTAACAGAGTAGAAAATATCCTACTTCTCCCAGCGAAAATAAAATGCTCTGGAGAGGCTAATCGATCAACGTTCGTTGGTCGCCTCTCAGCAGCTCCTTAAAATCTAACGTTGTGCATAAATTTGCTACGAATTTCACGCATTTTGCTTGGTTTGTGGGGCTCTCAACTGCGTGGCGCCAGCGTTTTCTTTTTTTCATATTGTTTCGAGCCAAGAATTGTTCCTCATATCACTGTACTACGTTACTTCATCAATACTCTCAATTTCACGTGGCATCCGAAAGCTGACACAGCATCATGACAATCGGTTAAGTGGAAGACTTACTGTTTTTAATTGTAAAAGTGATTCAAATGACTCTGAGAACTATGGGGCTTAACATCTGAGGTCATCAGTCCCCTAGAACTTAGGATTACTTAAAGCTAAGGACATCACACATATCCATGCCCGAGGCAGGATTCGAACCTGCGACCGTAGCAGTCGCGCGGTTCCGTACTGAAGCGCCTAGCACCGCTCAGCCACCGCGGCCGGCTTTTAATTGTAATTGATATTTGCAGTTTTATTGAATTCACTATTTTAGTTACAGTTATATCGTTCACACATTTCAGCACAATTGTACATTACTTACACTGACGTATGTACTCACTAAGAAAAATAAATTATTATTTAATATTATCCATCCTCCAAAAATATTTTTATACCGTTTTCGGCGATCTTGTCATACGTCTTAAACAAGAGAGAAGTCTTCTGATTTAGATCCATCCATCTCTGGATATTTTTGTATTTTGAGAAGTCTATTCTACCCTTTTGTGGAGCCTGAAAAGAAAATAAATAAAGAAAACGTAGATATTCCAAGCGCGCTGTGTCTAAATATCAACAGAAAAGAAGGACTAGAATGTTCCCATAATAACATATCAGACTTTAAGAACTGTTGGAGAACTGAGAAACTAGAAAATAAAATAAAAAGCTCAGTCAGCAAACGCCACAATAAAGGAGTATAAGCCCCAAGGTTACATTAAGTCCATGGTAACATTCTTCTCAGTACCAGGGACTGATGAAAAGGATATTTCATGTTACAAGTAAAGCCCCATCTGGTTAGCTAAGAACTGCGTCCTAGATGTTCCTCTACCTTAGTACTTTTCATGAAATATCTGAAACAGTTTACCACGTACAAAATGGCAGAAGGCTGCATAGAACTGGTTCCATAGGCGTCGACGAGCACTCGACATATCAAATTTTAATAATTCACGAAGCACCTTCCTCTAAAATGCAATGGCTTCTGTTGGAAGAATACTACAGTGCAGCGAGTAATTATCTGCTACACCCTCTGACACTGTTGCTTGTGGTGTGCATAGAAGTGTGCTGTGAAAAACATAAGAAATGCGTAGTGCTGCATTACAACTAAAAATTAGGCCAAAATTGTCAGTGTCTAACGCAGAAAAACAACGACATGTTAACAGACGGCATTTTCCGATGTAAGCGAGAAATCAAGCGAAAATCACCTTAAGTAAAAATAACATATTCTTAACGAACTGTTTTTCGATGTAAAACCAAATAAAAATGTAAATAACTTAATTATAGACCACTGAGGATGCTTTACCTCAATAAAGCGAAACGCTTCCGATGATAAAAATCACGCATTTTTGTAGTTGCAACAACAAGATGAAAATACCTTCAACACACAAGAAACCTCACAGTTTTATCAGATATTTCCACACACTCCAAACGAGTACTTAGTTAATTTATTAACTGTTACACAGAGCATATGAACAGTTGGTGATGAAACACCTGAGTTGAGAACGAACAATCACAAGTAACATGAAAACTAAATATCAGCCAAATGATAACCAAGTTCTATTTCGGTCCCCTGGAACATGAAATGTTGAAATGATTTGGTCAGTCTCTGTTTTCAAAATAGCCACTTCTGTTCAGCAGCTACGCCTATGACTTAACGCACCAACATGTTTCGTCAGTAAGCTATCTCTTTCCAGTGGTGTTCATCCTGCAGAAGTCCGCGGGATCAGTAGCAGTCACAATAGCTCAGCATGAAAAATGTTTCTTATGAACTGTGTGGCAGATTCATTTCAGTTCGATCTGCGCTTTCAGTACATTCAAGAGATGAAAGCGGACACCAAAACTATTACACAAGATTAGTACAACGACTAATTATAACTCTTTATCACGATTATTTTAATAAAGTATGCAAAACATTTACTGTGTAAACTGAACTGGTTCCCTAAATAACAAACACTGAGCTTCAAGACCATGTAGAATCAGTGAAACTGATTAAAGTGACAGCTTAAATGAAAGCGACGTTTTTGACCTTCCCAAATGTAGACGTCTTGCATAAAGGCCAATATTAAATCTATGTGAGATATTTAAGTAACAGAATGAAGCATTCATTGAATCGTACAGCAAACGAATCAACGTAATTAGTTATCTTCAAGCACTGATCATGTACAATAGCAGCCTTTAGTTACAAAAAAAGGAAGACCACAATATGTAAGGTTCTGAGAGCCTATCTTCATTTTTTGAAATGTTCCTGGTAAATCTTTTTTTTACATCGCTTATCCAGGAAACAATTCTATACCGAAACAAACAAATTTACATCGTCAAGTAACACTCACACACGTTCTCACGTTGACAAAGAGTGGCTAATCTCTTGAAATGTGAATTATTTTTTACTTTCAGTCGGACTGATTTCTTAGATTGTGCGTACTTCATTTCGAATTATCGGGAAAACCTGCAAAATTAAGGTAGATGCACTGGATGCAGATGAAGACGGGAATACGTGCCCTGAAAACCCACTGTGATTAAAAATGAACCGTTTTAAATACATATTATTAATAGAGTTATAGATGTATTTTAATTTATAAAATTAAGGTAAATCTTTCGTCCACAGGAAGTAGTCGTGGATGACAATGTGTGTTTAAGAGCAATATTCGAGACCTTGCTACTGGAATGTACGTCATTTGTAAGAAACGTACTACATACCTAAGAAAGGGGGCAATGACAAAGATTTGTAAGAAATAAAACGCAATGAAAGCTCTGAATATTAAGAAACAAAAAAACTACAGAAGAACTCAGCTGTTTAATGAAAGCAAACGGTATTGCTTCACACCAATTGTAACTTGTCTGCCTCTAGTGGCGATCCAAATGTACTTACGTCAATAATGGTTGTTGTGGGTTGGCAGGAGAGCCAACACCGGTATGAGAGGAAGCCGAAAGGCACGCGTTTTAGCTCACGCAGGCTGGCGTGAGGTCTGGAACAGGACAAGGGAATTAGACTTTAGCAAAAAAGGACTTTAATCCGTAAATGGTGAACGCCGCTCTTGACGGTACATGTTTTACAGTATCAATGGTAATGGCGCCTTGCTAGGTCGTAGCAAATGACGTAGCTGAAGGCTATGCTAACTATCGTCTCGGCAAATGAGAGCGTAATTTGTCAGTGAACCATCGCTAGCAAAGTCGGTTGTACCACTGGGGCGAGTGCTAGGAAGTGTCTCTAGACCTGCCGTGTGGCGGCGCTCGGTCTGCAATCACTGATAGTGGCGACACGCAGGTCCGACGTATACTAACGGACCGCGGCCGATTTAAAGGCTACCACCTAGCAAGTGTGCTGTCTGGCGGTGACACCACAAAGGTGATGCTGCAGTAGTGGCAGTAGTCAGCGATGGTGAAGTTGTCCCCTGCAATAAACGTGCTGGCTGTCAAGAAGAGTTCCACCGTCTCCAGGCCGTCTACCAAGCTCTCCCTCAATTCGTCGCTCTGATCTTTTTTGTGAAGCAGTGGTGCGGACTGCAGCAAACATCAGAGCAGAAAGTCACTTGATATCTTCATTAAAAACTGATGTAATTACAGTATCTGGTGAGACTGAGATTGTGCACTATATGACGGAAATATGAAACAACCAACACTGTGGTTATGACAAGTCTGAGATTATTTTATTCTAATTATTTTCCTCTAAGCTCTGAAAACGATGTGTAGCATATCTGCTCAATAGTGATGAGGGCTTCTAATACGCAGCGTTACACCGGTATTATCATGGGTGGAAAGGAACTTGACAAGAAGGGAGAAGATGAAAGCTGGTGCCAATATGTAGCTAGTCCTTCAAGAATTTCACCTATACAATCGAGAAGTACGAGGGGGAATTGGAAAATAAATTTCCCCTGTCGACTGTTGTCAGAGATGTGAGTGAAAGGAAAAAGAAGAGAATGAGACATTAAAGATAAGACATATCTTTATTTTTCTACGTAATTTCCAAGTACACTGAGACATTTGTCATACCGCTTTATAAGCTTCAAAAAGCCTTCCAGGAAAAAATCAGGGCGTTGAATACAGAAGAAGCGTTGAACGTCTTGTTTGACGTCAGCACTGCTGCCAAAGCGCCTTCCGCCGAGAGTCTTCTCCAAAGCAGGAAACAGATGGAAGTCACTTGGTGCGAGATCCGGACTGTAAGGCGGATGGTATAGGCGCTCCCACCGAAGAGCAGCAATATGGTTTTGCGTTGCCGTCGCCGTGTGTGGGCTCGAATTTTCATCCAACAGCAGAACGCCAGATCTGAGAAGGCCAGGCCGCTTTTTCCGAATCAGCTCTTTCAATTTCGACAGAGCGGCGCAGTACCGCGCAGCATTGATGGTTGCATCCTCCAGAAAGTACAGCAGAAAAACTCCTTTGGCGTCCCGGAAAACGGTATGTAGCACTTTACCTGCAGACGGAGTGCTTTTGAACTTCTTTCGGACAGGTAGTGACGGGTGTTTCCATTCCGTGGATGCGGCCTTCGATTCGGGCGTGTAATGGTGGACACACGTTTCATCTCCCGTCACAATCCGAAACAGAAGGCCATTGCCAGATTCATGGTAACGCACGAGCTGTCCCAGGCTGAACGCCATGCGTTGTTCCATGTGTGTCGGGGTCAGTTGGTGGGTCACCCATCGTGCTGACACCTTCCTGTATCGAAGAGTGTCGTGGATGATCTTGTGAGCTCGCTCATGTCCGATTCCAAGTTCTGCCCCTACTCCATCGATGGTGATACGCCGCTTCGCTTTAATCATGTCATCCACCTTCCTGACATTTGCATCTGTAGTGGTCGTGCGCCTCCGTCCAGGTCTCGGTGTGTCCTACACTTCCTGACGCCCATCACTGAATTGCTGGCACCATCTCCGCACCACTTGCCTCGACATCACACCTGACCCATACACCTCAAAAAGGCGGTTAGGAATTTCTGTGCCTGATACTCCACGTGCCCATTCATAGCGGATAACAGCTCTCACTTCCGCCTTTGACCACGACTGCAAAACGCACCTTCTCTATAGCTCCGGGAAAAGACTGAGCGACTTGCCTCCGCTTTACGCAGGAACTGCGACAGCGCCATCTACTTGATCGCGGTCGACCTCTACCCAATGGTGTATCGGTGCCTTGCAAGTGCACGCTCACCTACCGTGTCGTCTTTCGCCCATATCACACAACTCTGCCCACAGTCGGCAGGGGAAACTTATGTTCCAACTCCCCCTCGTAGAAGGAAGAAGCGAAGTAGGTTACAACGTAACATACCTTTGACGTTGAAATCATTTTAAATGAACGTCATATCATTTGTAGACGTATGAAATAAAAATCGGTGTTAGACTTCTCGATAAAATAATTTCTGAATTGGTGTGAAATGATTTAGTGGGAAGAAACAGGGAAATTAAACCTATAGGTAATGTTTGAAGAAGACAGTTTCTCCTATTCTGAACTGACGTGCATTTATACTGTGCCTGCATACTGTACCAGCAACACAGGACATCCCAGGAGGAGTGGTCGATGTTCTGAGACATGTAAGGCACGATGATTCGAAGCAAATAAGTATGGACTCTGAAATGCACACCTTAAGAGCTATGAACACGTCTTGATCTTCGCTACTGTGAAACACCTCTTTTCTATTGAACAAGTGCTCATAGTTCTTACGGTATACATTTTACGGGCCAAATTTACTAGCTTTTTGCTTCGAATGATCTTTCCTGCCATATCAGTGAATACTGACAATTCCTCCTGGAACATCAGTTCTTTCAGTCCTACTAAGAGAATGGCCAGATGGACCAATACAGAAACATACTTGTTGATTTGGCAATCTGACATTTTGGTTATTCATCATAAATCGCGTATGGCATAAAACAGACATTCGGTTGACTATAGGTGTTCGAGAACAACTTGTTTCATCTTTGTTCGATAGAGGGCAGATCACAGTGAGTCGGAGGGCTGATGCCTCCAGTTCACCTCCACCTGTAGCTGTGGGTACTTCAAAAGTCTGTGTAATTTGTCTTGCAATTCTTTTTTCAATATGTGTTCCTAAATGTTTGAGATAAGTAGTTGGTTTACGTCTCTAAAATCCTATGAGCTTAGCAAAACGACATCTGGGTTGGAGATACGCTGGTGTCCGCGGTTGTTTCAATATCTGTAGCACGTGGGAATTGAAGTCAGCAATAATACCCGCTGGCAAATTGGCTGCCCTAGGCAATTGTTAGGCATAACGGAAACTAATTTTGCCTCATACAGTATACACTAAAGAGCCAAAGAAACTGGTACATCTGCCTAATATCGTGTAAGCCCCCCCCCCCCCCATGGAGTCGCAGAAGCTCCGCAACAGGACTGCAGGGCGTTCATAATTCCGTAAGAGTACGAGGGGACGGAAATCTCTTCTGAACAGCGCGTTGCAAGGCATCCCAGATATGATTAATAACGTTCGTGTCTGGGGAGTTCGCGGAATTGCCCAATGCACAATAGGCATGAATGGATGCAGGTGATCAGACAGGATGATTACGTACGTGTCACGTGTCAGAGTCGTGTCTAGACGTATCAGGGGTCTCATATCACCTCAGCTGCACACGCTCCACACCTTTTAGAGCCTCCACCAGCTCGAACAGTCCCCTGCTGACATGTACGGTCCGTGGTTTCATGAGGTTATCTCCATACCCGTACACGTCCATTCGCTCGATACAATTGGGAACGAGACTCGTCCGACCAGGCAACATGTTTCCAGTCATCAACAGCCCAATGTGTTGACGGGCCCAGGGGAGGCGTAAAGTTTTGTATCGTGCAGTAATCAAGCGTATACGAGTGGCCCTTCGGCTCCGAAAGCCCATATCGATAATGTTTCTTTGAAAGGTTCGCACTTTGACACTTGTTCATGGCCCAGCACTGAAATCTGCAACAATTTGCTGAAGGGTTGCACTTCTGTCACGTTGAACGATTCTATTCAGTCGTCGCTGGTCCCGTTCGTGCAGGATCTATTTCCGGCCGCAGCGATGTCGGAGATTTGATGTTTTACCTGATTCCTGATACTCACTGTAGATTCGTGAAATGGTCGTACGGGAAAATTGCCATTGCATCGGTACCTCGGAGGTGCTGTGTCCCATCGCTCTTGCGCCGTTCAAACTCACTTATGCCTTAGTAAACTGACTCTGTTGCAGCACTAACCGATCTAACAACTCAGCCAAGCACTTGTTGCCGACCACAGTGCCGTCTTCTGCCTGTTTGCATTTCTCTGTATTTGAATACGCATGCCCATGCCAATTTCTTTAGGGCTTCAGTGTATAATTTTATGTTTGTCGAAATAATGTGTTATTTATTTTAACTTTGAATTCATTATGAGCAATTTAAAACCTCTGTAAGCCTTGATCACTCAGTTACTGTAAAAACAAGGTATTTGAGCTGTGCGTGGCTCGTGTTCCCACCATCAAGGATTTTACACCCTGTTTTTAACGTATTTCCACCTCACTACGTTAATTTAAATTACTACTGTCACTGAGTTGCTGCTTTGCCTGACTGTGACCAGCGCTAGCAGCGCGTATCGATATATGTCCTCTCCTAGTATCTTTGCTCGACTGTTATTACTTCCCTCTCGTTGTTTGTCGTAAGAAGGGTCGAGAGTGCGGGTTGGCCAATCAGTTGGAACGTGTGTGGAGTGCAGTCCGGACCTGCCAGCCGGAGAGTTGCAATGCGGCACTAGTGCAGTCGGGTTGGAACTGTGAGGTCTGCGTCCACATGGCTCGCCCGACCATTGCCGCCATGCATCACTTGACTCGGGCCATGGTCTTGGGGGATCATCGGTCGGTCGTCCTACCGACTACGCGTTTTGGCTCGCAGTCGTTCATGAGTCGGCTGTGTGTGAGCATCGACTCCCGATTTGTCTTGTGCGTGCTTAGTTACTGTTGGGTATCGTTCAAGTCTTCGTGCAAGTGTTTGTCTGGTTGTGTGGGTAGTTGACGTTATTTCCACTGACGACTATTTTGGATGTTGTCGGTATTCTGCGGGAGTCGGTCGGTTGCTGTAGACCAAGGAAGTTATCTCTGTGCGGTGCAGTCAGCTGGGTCCGCTGACGGTCCCTGTCCAGTGTTGGAGCGTGTGTGGAGCTGTCCACGAGCTTCGTGGTTCACCGACGCAGGACATCAGAGGTGAGTAGTGGTTTCAAGCACCCAAGCCACGTCCATTCATGTTGAGTGGTTCGTTTCGGTGATTCGCTGTTGGGGAGGTTTTCCTGTGGGCGACACCAAGTCTTTGCATTGCTGAAATTTAGCCGCCATGCGGTGAAATGAACTATATTGGTTGACTACAATTCAAGTACACCAGCGGAATTTTCTGCCTTGTGGCCACTAACGTAATTTCAGGGAGTGTCCTTTCCTCACCTATTGCCGCTGTCCAAGCTGGTTTTGACAGCTTAATACATATACATATCTGACTGTGGATAGTCACGCCCATAACATTTTATGTTTGAATTCTCGTGTATCGATTAGTGGCATGCAAGTCGTTTGTCGCTCGGTCCGTGGCTGTCCCTTGGATGGGGCATGACGGATCAAGTGTAGTTGGGCTCACCACCTGTCTCACCTAAGTGAACGAGGGCAGACCGACCTCCCTGGAGGCTTCTGAGTGCTGTTGTCTTTACTGTCTTTCTCACTGGTGTTTAATTGTCTGTTTGTAATCTATCATAGCTAATGACAAAAAAACCTTGGTTTTACTGTGTTTTCTGTAAGTTTGAATTTTGGCTAGTTGATATTTGCTGAATGGTTATTGCCGTTGTGTTGTCTTTTCTTTTATCCCGGTTTCGGCTACTTAAAACGTGAGGTTAATGGTTATATTTTTTAAAAATTTTGGAAAATTAATTGTGAGCCTTCAGGCTTGGAACTGTATTATTAAAATTACCTTTCAATCTTAAACATGGCGGCCTTCTGCCTTTAAAATGTTATGGTAATTTACTTTAAAATCTTGAAAATGTTATTGTGGGCCTTCAGCCGTTTGTATTGCATCTTGTTTATGTTTGTCTATCCACTCTTGCCTTGAGGCTTTCAGCCTAGCTGTGTTATATACAAATTTTAGTTATTTTATTTGTAATTGTAACTGCGTGTTTTAGTCACTTGAAATGTACCTCGTTGATTTTTAAGATTTCTTGTTTGGAAGCCATCAGCCGTAACAGATTTGGAGTTTGAAACTCCTAGTTGTAAAAGTTCGACTGTGTGCCAGTTTGGTTGTAAATGTGTTATTAAATTACAATTAGAAGGTGAAACTGACCCCCAACCTTATTTGGCCCTTTCCACAATCCTAATCACCTGTTGTGCTCAGCGGGTTTAGCGGGCGTCTCAGTATTTCTGTTTGTTTTGAGTAAAAATTGATCAAGGACCTTTTTTTACGCAACCTGTATGTCACTGATGATGAGATAACTGAGTTTGTTAATAAATTACTTTGTGTTTACTAGTTTCACTGATAATGAGATATCGTGAACTCAGTTGTTACAGAGAGATGCCAAAAATCCTGTTCTGCACGTTTTGAATAGCAGATTTAATCATTCTGTAGTTACACACTAGTTTAATCTTTAGTTGCTCCGTCCATTTGCAGCTGAGTGACTGCATTACCTGTGAATAAGGACTGATCAAAAGATGTCCGTTCGAAGACCGTACAGTCCAGAACCGGTACGACAACAAGCAAAATCGTCGTGACTATTGAGGTAATCATCCCACTCATGTAACAGCACGCTGATCCTATTTGGACGCATCTGGTAATAATGTCGCCATACTTCACATTTCCGCATTTACCGCATTCACGTTGGAAAGACATGAATGCTACATTAATGCTTTGCCTACGTGTCGGTACTTATAAACCCGCATTGGAGCCGCGCTACGTTGCATATACGCGGCAGCACCGCACATTGGGTCAGAATCACGAAAACGTGGCTATAAATAAAAAAGTTCGGCGTTAAGAAGTTTGTAAGTAGCCTGTTTATATGTTTTTATGTTGGCAGCGCTATACACTGTAGTAATATCGCTGACAGCGCTCTGCGCCCTCGGTAAGAGACTCTGCGGTTGGACGGACTAGCAGTTGGCAGCTAGCGAGCTGACGGCTTGGAAATGTGTCCTTTGTGGAGCCTCAGTGATGGTAGGACATGCATTGTAAAATGAGGATGGATGTAGTTGGTAATGTTTGGCTAGTGGAATTATTGGCAACTATATAATTTTTGCAACTGGATGTCACATTGATAAGGTGAAAACTGCTAAATAAATTGTTTCAAAAATAGTTCAAATGGATCTGAGCACTATGGGACTTAACATCAATGGTCATCAGTCCCCTAGAACTTAGAACTACTTAAACCTAACTAACCTAAGGACATCACACAACACCCAGTCATCACGAGGCAGAGAAAATCCCTGACCCCGCCGGGAATCGAACCCGGGAACCCGGGCGCGGGAAGCGAGAACGCTACCGCACGACCACGAGCTGCGGACTAAATACATTGTTTGCTCTTCAACAAAATATTTCTTTTGCTAATCATATGCCTCCCAGTAGTTAGAGCCTTCAGTAGTTAGAATCCTTTTAGTTAGTTGGCTGTTGTTGCTACTTGCTGTAGTAGCTGTAGTACGAGTTATGATGATTTTCTGTAAGGTAAGTGACTTATGAAAAGTATGGGTTATTGTCAGCATTTCTTCCAGTTCAGGGACATTCTTTTGTGTTAATTATTTGAAGCCATGTTGTCATTGTATAGCAGTCAGATTGCATTGGGATTGTATATTGTGGGTAATAAATGAATAGGTCAAGTTTGAGTCGTCTTTGCCAGGAAAAGTTCTGTTGGTCAGTGTTCGAAACAATAAATATAAGTAAACACTAAGAAGTTTCAAGTTTCGTTTAATAGGTTGGCTACAGTAATGCTGGCACTACTGAATTCCGCCCTTAGAAGCGGCCAACTGTTTCTTCCGAAGGTTGAATTTCAGGTCGAACGCCGCATCCGTTTGTGAGCTGCGCGCCGAGCTGACCAGGCTGGAAAAGTACTGCGTCGTTCGGATGAAATATTTTTGTTCAGCGGAATCACACCAGATTTTTTTAACTGAAGCTATTCCAGAAGGTATGTACTTAATTACGAATACTTATTCCGCATTCGGGAGGACGACGGTTCAATCCCGCGTCCGACCATCCTGATTTAGGTTTTCCGTGATTTCCCTAAATCGCTCCAGCCAAGTGCCGGGATGGTCCCTTTCAAAGGGCACGGGCGACTTCCTTCCCCGTCCTTCCCTAATCCGATAAGACTGATGACCTCGCTGTCTGGTCTCCTTCCCCAAAACAACCAACCAACCAACAACTTATTTCGCCATTGTATCATTAATTAACAATTTATTTCCTTCCCCGTCCTTCCCTAATCCGATAAGACTGATGACCTCGCTGTCTGGTCTCCTTCCCCAAAACAACCAACCAACCAACAACTTATTTCGCCATTGTATCATTAATTAACAATTTATTTCCTTCACCGTCCTTCCCTAATCCGATAAGACTGATGACCTCGCTGTCTGGTCTCCTTCCCCAAAACAACCAACCAACCAACAACTTATTTCGCCATTGTATCATTAATTAACAATTTATTTCTGTTAATTAACTTCTCCCCGGAACGCAAGCGAGACAATTGTAACATGCAAGCGAATAAAAGGGATAAGTTTTACATTCCACGACATTCCGTCTTCTTTTTCATTCCGTCCTCATGTATGTACCACTAGTTTCATGAATCAGCTTTAAAATCCAGCTACTATCCGCAACTCCGGCTTTGAGCCGTTTTTAAGCGATGTTGCAAAATGTCGTTATTTACATCGAGAAAATAGAAACTGACGTCGAAAAAAAATTCGAAGCTTCGCCACTGCAACAGCGAGGCATTGTGTCAAAGGGTAATGGTACAATATGCCAACAGGAGTACACAGACTGTTGATTCACGGACCGGACATACCAACAGGTCAACTGTCGACAGATGCACAGGAATTTGCAAACAAGTTAATAAGGCAATATCATCTAAGCTTTGCCCGAAAAGTCCTCTCGCATGAAAAATTTGGAGGATGTGTCCCGGAGACTTCTGGCAACAACCGAATCTATATTTCTTCTTTACGTAAATCATCGACGACTAAGGCGAAAACTTCGTCGTCGATAGTTGCTACTCATTTGGTGCCTGCTGAAGAAGATTACAAGGAGTCAGATGCTGCGGATGATGAAGAGGTTACAAATGTCGGTGAGGAAGAAGATTAAGGAGAGTTATAAAACTTTCAGTTTTTGGTATTAATACATATTTTGTGTAATAAAGACAATATTGGAGGCAGTTTTGTCATAAAGTGTATCATAAAAATAATAAATGTTCACCGAAAACATTTTGTCCACTTGATTAGCTTTTTCCAGATGCTTTTCGCAATATTGGATCCGCCGTTTTGAATTTTTCAATTCTGATATAAAATTCGTTATCAGAAGAGTCAGAAACCCCGTTGTATCCACATTTGGCCATGTTCGAGTTATTCTGAAATATTGGCCAGGTTTTCGATACTCCAGTCCCTTCTGCAATGCCCTCGACGGGAAACTTTTAGATCGCTCCTTATATCTTTCGTGTCATGCATCACCACGCTGCTAAGCACTTCTTTCCCGTGGACGGAATTTTAGTGAATACTGTTTTTGCATATGTAATACATGACGGTCCGAGTACTTCGACCGTACCTATGGCTTTTTATTTCCCCCTTCACAGTAATGTGAAACCGATGAGGTAAAGATATTTTGCTGAGTGATGGAATAAGAGCTGCAGATGAGGGATAATATTTTTATTGTTTTAAAAATCTGCTTCACGTTGAGCAACGAGTCTCCACGCAGTTTTACAACCCATCAGGGGAAGGACTATGAAGACGATACAATACGATATAAATTTCTCTTTTCCTTTTTTTCCCTTTATTTTCTTCGTCTCTGCTTTGCAAATAAAGACATTTATTATAGTATAGGTTTTGTTACTTTGTTTCTGTATACGTCAGGTAGCTGCTATTTATGAAACTGTTGACTTCCATTTTTGTGATGTATGTCTGCACATTTATGAACTTGTGATTTAAATCACGTTCCACGAACGTAGTACAGGCTACGGCACATAAAACCGGCCCGTCGTACGGAACGCCGTCCAAACAGTTGTGTACGAACTAACCGTTTCCACTGATGTACCGACATTACGCGGAACTTTGTTGTATAAAGCATCTGCAGCTGCAGCTAGTGGAACTTGTCTAAATCAGTTGAAGATAAAAGCCTCGTTTTGTGAAGCCGGGTTAGTCTGAGTGTGTGATAATGCCGAATTCGTTAGCCGAGCGTGTTGCCATTGTTGAAGAGTTCATTCGCACTGGATCTTTTGTGAGAACAAAGAATTTGTTTCAGGAGGAATTTCCAGGACGTTATGTGTCAGAAAAAAGCGCCATACAGGAATTGACTGAAAAATGATGGCGTACAGGATCGGTTCAAAATGTTTCAGAAGCAGACCAAGTATGCACTCTTGAATTAAGGAGGGAACTGCAGGAGATAATGACAAGAAGTCATCGTAAGTCAACGAGGGAATTAAACCTATGGGTTAATGCGAGCGAGGGAAGTTGCAGTCGTGTTTTAAGGGGACTGAAGTTAAAACCGTATCAGATAAGCGTTTTGCAAGAACTGACGGAGTCTGACCTGCAGAAGAGAGTGCATTTCTGTTCATGGCTGTTGAGAAATATTGCCAGTGGTGTCTTGGACTCACTAAAGCTCATCATGAGTGATGAGGCTTGGTTCCAATTGTCTGGGTACAAAACAACCTGTATTGGTTGACAGAGCCACACGTGGTCCAGTAGGTACTCTTGCGTAACTAGAAGGTTGGTGTTTGGTGTGCCATTTCCGCCACGCGCGTTATGGGTCCCGTATACTTTAAGACGACAGTAAACAGTTACGTGTATTTGGGAATCCTGAAGGAGTTTCATTCAGACTTGACAGAAGAGGGGCATCGGTTACGTTACTTCTAGCAAGACGGTGCAACGTGACACACATCAGCTGCGTCATTGTCCCGTGTGCATGAAATGTCTACACCAGAGTGGACAATCAGCAAAGCCTTGTGGCCTCCCCAGTCACCAGACTTGCCCATTTGTGATTCTTACTTGTGGGGACTGTTAAAGGGAAGTGAGGGAAGTGGATACGAAACAAATCCACACACAATTGAAGAACTCAAGAGTGGGATCTAGTTGTCATCAATAGCATCACAACACAAGAATTGACGAGGGTGTATATGGATCTCATCAACCGCGCTCACATGTGTGTTGAAGTGGACTGAGGGCACTTTCGACACCTACTGTGAAGGTGAGTAACCATATTCAATACATCACATTTCACTTTATGTTCACGTATTGACTTTATGGGCAGGTTTTACGAGCTGCACCCTGTATACGAAACTGCAATTTCACATAAGTTCTTGAACACTGTATCTGTGTAATACCATGCGAGAGAAGTTGAGCTTTAGAAATGTATTGAGAGGTTGACAGATGAAATGTCAACAAAGCTGTCTGGCATGCTAGTAAGACTAATCGTCGTTTCTTACGCGTGAGCACGGGAGGCCGCTATAGGTTGCCATACATACTCCTGACGAAGCTAAAAACGAAACGTGTTATTGTTCTTCACATCGCGGACGGACATCGTGGACGGACATCGCGAAGATTAATCTTGAAAATACGATATGCAAGCAGCCAAGTCACGCGGTTGTTATGTGAACGATATCCTGTGTGGGAGCACTGTTTGGTGTGTTTCGCCTACTGAAATATTAAAAATGTAAACATGTTAACATACTTTCGTATAGTGGACTGTCGTTTCACAAAGCGAACCTGAAAGATGTGATGTGTATGGAGAGTGCACCAGGCTGTTTGCCGAGTGGACGATTTTGCAGAGCATTGTGATCTGTGAATTTCATGAACATATTGATTATGTATCATAGATGATTCCATTATAACTTACAGCGTCGTAAGTTAACAAACTGAAAACTATCGAGTGGGACAGTGAAGAGAAAGTTGCACCTCACCGAAAGCTTTCTTTGAGCAGTGCAGACCTCTTGTGACGGGCTGATTTTTTGTCCAGTAATAATCGGAACGTTATAACGTTCAGATTGGGGTGCAACGTGTATCACAAATGAGCAGTGTCTGAGACACACCGCGGATAGTGATGTACGAAGTGTTTCTAGCCGTACTCTGACATGAAGCTACAGAATTCGTACTGTGACGACAAATGACTAACAAACACTGTGACGTCGCACCTGTACAACAGAAATTTTTACGTGGGTAATACATCTGTTTACGGGCTGGTAAAACGGGTGACGATATGCTGATGACATCAGCTAAGTGAATATTGATTTTGCAAACTTTAAGAAACTCTTCCCTTACGAATTATTCTTCGACTTTTTAATAAAATTATCATTTGTACCGAAGCTGTTTTAGTCTTCGGTTGTTACTGCTTCTCCATGTAACTGAAATTCCGAACATTTTTAAATACCGTTTTTGTAATTTTCAAAGTCTTAAGACAGAATTAATTTAATTTTATTAAATAATTTTCCATAAGCAATGTAGATTTTCTGCAAGCGCTTTATCTTGCAACATCGGCAAAATTTTTACAACTGTTACGAGTGATATAAAATGATTCTCATGCCTTTTTTACTCAGAATAAATGTGTAATTGCAATAGATGTGTTTCTCCTGCATGTTGCATGTTGCATGTTTTTATATTGAAATTTGCATTGTTTACTGCCGTGTGTTAGCTGAATATGGTAGCGTTGTATGGTGTCCGCGATTAGGAAAGTTGACTACAGCCAATCTTGAAAGGGTAAGTGTGCTCTCAATGGTGGAAACTGAACTGACAGATTGTTGCATTGCATTTGTTTGCATGTCAGTGTTCGTCATGCTATGGTATTCTAAGCCATTGTAGGGCCTTGCGTACTCGTTTGGTAAAGGTTAATTATCAGTTTTGCTCCTGTGGGCGCAATATTTATTTAATTATGGGAGTAAATAAATTTTATGTGTTTTAGTTACTTCAGATTTTACGTGGATGAAATTTTGCGTGCTTTCCCTTACAAATGTGTCAGGTAACCTCCACTTTTATTAAAACAGTACAGCCATTTCCAATAGTTGTAATATTAGGGGGGTCCCTGACTTGTCACAAATGAGCGGTGACGGGAACACAACAACGACACGGACAGTACAGAACTTGCAGAAGCTGCCGCCGAGCAAAATGGCTATTCACTCTTAATTTGGTAACGCCAGTCTTAGCATTGTATTCATGCAAGATTGACACAATACTTTCAGATGCGCCGACCCTGAATAATTGATATTGGAGTGAAAATGGTTTGACTTACAAGAAAAGTATTGCCCAGATTGTTTCGAGTACGCTGCAGAAGTTTCGGTGGAAGCTCTTACATTTCCTCCGTATAGTTCCGATCTCTGATCATGGAATTTACATATATTTCGAGTTCTGCAGAAAGACATTCGTGGCTATCGATTCGCTGGGTACCATCACGGTTCCGTGAGCAACTGCAAACATTCTTCCATGAAGGTATTGTCTATCTTGTTTCACTATGGAATAGATAACAGAATATTAACAGTTACAGTGATTGCTTTTGAAGTAACAAACAATTTAATTACTTTTTCCATCTGTCTCGTTTTCATTTGACTGCCCCTTATATATCAGTAACAATCTTTCACGTCGGAAAATACGATAACCCCCACAAATAGTTTGTGTATCCAATCGATTTACTTTGTGTATTCTATCTGATGACAAGCCCCTGGACACCGTTTAGCAGACATTAATCTGAAGTGTGAAACACTTCGACTCTACGACTGCTTGAACTCTGCTGGGACTGTTTTCAGTGAGACGTGTTTTGCAGGTGCCGAAACAAGAAAAGATGGTGATGGTGGACTTTGAGGGTCTGGAGCGAAGTGGACGTTCTAATTCATCTCAGAAGTATTCCACTGGGATCAGGTCGAAACTCTGGGTAGGCCACTGCATTTCGAGAAAGTTGCTGTACACAAACCACTACCTCACAGATGCTGCTTTATGATAGGGTGTATTGTCATGGTGATAAAGTAATCGTCTCTGAATTGCTCTTGACTGCTGCAAGATTTGTTCATATCCTTCCACACTGAGGTTTCCTTAAGTGCATTAAGGGGTCCACCCCCTGTAAACGAAAAATACCCCCACACCATAGCACCATTTTTCCATACTTCACTTTTGGTAATACACATGGTGGCAGGTAACATTCTAGGAATTGGCCGAACCAAAACCCTCCTACCGGATTCACATCGGGATAGCGTGATCCGTAATACCAGATCACTCGTTTCCACCATCCACTGTTCAGTGGTGTAGCTCTTTACTCAAACTCAGATGTCCCTTAGCATTGACCGTAGAAATCTGAGGCTCTGAGAAGCTGCTCAACCATTGAACCTCATTCTTTTCAGCTCCCTAAGCACATTCAGTGTGCTAGGTGGACGGATGGTAGCAGGTACGAACGCTCGAGTGATTATTTGCTTTTACAATTAACATCCGCAATATTCGACGGTCAGTGGTGGTCGGTACATGAGATCTGCCGCCGGCCGCGGTGGTCTAGCGGTTCTAGGCGCTCAGTCCGGAACTGCGCGAATGCTACAGTCGCAGGTTCGAATCCTGCCTCGGGCATGGATGTGTGTCATGTCCTTAGGTTAGTTAGGTTTAAGTAGTTCTAAGTTCTAGGGGACTGATGACCACAGATGTTAAGTCCCATAGTGCTCAGAGCCATTTTTTTGAGATCTGCCTAGTGTTGGCTAAGTTGTGGTTGTACATTTGCATTTCCACTTCAGGAACACACCAGGAACAGTTGACTTGGGCAGCTTTAGAAGGGCTGAACTGTCCGTGATGGATCTGATACTCCGGTAACATTCCATGACCAGTCCACATTTAGTCAGTCAACTGTCCTCACCGACCCATTCGGTGTCTAATGACAACACAATACTCCCCGCCACCATTTACACTGCTAGTTCTGCAGCTTGTGGTCAATCCTGCTTTACATATTATGAGATTAAGGATATTTTTGATCTGATAGTGCGAAATGTGTCAGTGAATTGTTAGACTGACACGTCTCATGTATAATTGATATTGATTCAGCTAATCATAATCTGCATCATGCTTTGACTGATTTATGGATACCTCATGCTGATAACATGGTTGATATTGGTGACTGCAATTATCAAACCAATAACAAATCTTTATTTCCTTCTATCTGTATAGTAAACTCGGTGTTCCGTACTGGTTGTCTTGTACTAGTGTGGCAGAGTCTTGGATGGGTCTCACGATAGGATGAAGAGGGGACCACTGGTGGCCATCCCCCAGAGCTCCCTGGGTGAAAATAGCGACTTGAAAAGATTAGGTCACTTAGAGCAGTTAATGGCGACGCGGGTACTGACCACAACGTTGTCATTTACGGGAACCCTTTGGTCTGTCTCAGCGCTAGCGATGCAAGTGTGGTCAAGGTCTAAGACGTGTCTGACTGGTTCTGACCTATCTTCCTACCACACTTGCACAAGGACACTCTGTGAATGTTTTAGGAATTTGGTGTTGAACCTACGGCCTGCAAGGTAGGAAGACACCATCTCATACATGCAAAGTTCAAAAAACTGCAGCAATATGGACAGTCATGTGATCAGACAATGATCTCAATGTCGCTTCCATTGCACTCTATTTGGGGGAAACGTTATCGCTAACAGAAATTAATGTACAGGTTCAAGTGTAATTATAAGTTAGCAAAAAATAAAAATCTTAGATTTTATTTATTAAGATTTATTTTTTCTCCAAGTATGACTTCATGGCATAGCAACGTTAGCAAAAATTACTTGCAGGATGATAAAATATTGTTACTGGATGTTCACAAATGTGAAGCGAAATTTCTACTACTTGCAGAACGATAAAATATTGATACTGGGTGTTCACAGTTGTGAAGCGAAATTCATAACTATTATACAGTTTTTTTTAATGGTAAGATGGTTGATGACCCTGTCTGGGGATCGATAAAAAAACAAACAAATTAAATACAGTTAGGCCCAGAGATATTAAGTACGCTAAAATGCATAACGAAAATACTCAAAATGCAATGGGGAGTCGGAAACGAACAATCAAAAAGAAGTGCACAATTAAAACAATTCATAACTCTACAATGGATGATCAACCCTTTTCGTCAGATCGGACATCTCGTGTCTCTGCTTCATTTGGGCCCCACAATCGAGAATATGTTTCACTATAGGTCACGGTTGAATGTACAAGAAAAAAAAATGAGAGAGATGAAGCCGACCACTGCTCTGAGTGTCAATTGACTATCACTTGTTAGCGTGGTGTGAGCGCGCATGTGTTTACCTTGCGTTGGCAGCGGCAGTGGCGGCTGTCAGCGCGAGATGTGAACCCGAGAATCTATTCTACATGTCTCTCGACTGTTAAACACGAGTCGGATAAATTTCCTATGTCTTCGGCGAGGCCGAGACTCCTAGTTATTCGCTAGCTAAATTAATTGGCAGGGTACACGCTATTTGACTGGAATAGCGAGTGCATCCTTGCCCTCAAATCGCTTGCAGGCGTTAACTGCCATTGCTCGGTGCGATTCTCCATACTAGGAAACTTTGCAGTTTAACGCCTTACGAGTTAAGACGAGCCTGTGAACAAGTGTTCACATAATGACTCTCACAATCGTCTCAGTGTGGCGCGAGTCGCCTTGCTTAAACACTCGACGATTTCTGCAAGAGAAGAGGCAATTACTCTGTCCACAATTTGCCTATGTCAAAGATGGTGGCTGTGCATTTCCTTTCTGATCAATCAGAGCGTTCGTACTTTGTTGTAACTCCACCGACTAGAGTTTTTGTAGCCTATCACAGGCGTCGTTTCTTTTGTAGGGCAGAGAGTAACTTTTGCCACGTAATACTGAAATGAACAACTTTTTCTTTCATGTGAGTTTTTAACGCAAGTGGCTAAAATGAGTCACCTATGTTTTGATTTGGGTTTCTCCAGACGTTCTGTCTCTGGGCGTTTTATCTGGAACCTCCCGTCGTGATTTTGTAGAAAGGTTTTCCGAAGGGTCGTCATTAAAAGCAGGGACAAGGGGCGCCGTTGCCGATGGCCTACACAGTGGCGGTGGGTGTCTCATTGTGTCCGCTAGATATCCTGTGGCGAACGGAGTCGGCCTGCATGGGATGGACATTGCCATCGCAAAATTATTTTCCCTTCATAACTGTGTCTCATAGCTCGGGTCATGGAAATTACTTGTACGCAGTTATTAATGTGAGTGTTAGTGGGTTATATTCATGAAATGCTGGCTCCTTTATTACATCAGCTTTTAATAGCATTTGTTCAGTTTCATTTAACTATGTCTTGTGACACACCAAGTTAACCGGAATTGTTTCAGGAATCCATTGTAAGGTGTTATTTGTTTGACACCTTACAAAGATTTCACAAGCTGTGGCCACATAACACCTGCTAATATTCCCAGTATAGGGAGCTGTCGAACACGTTTGGAAAGTGCAGAATAAATTATTTTTACAGTTGTGCCCCTCTGCTGAAAGAACTGCTTGGTGGAACGATGTCGTCAACAGTAATCTTTTTCCCAGAAAAACAGAGGGTGATAGGCAGGCCTGGAGATAATAATATCTGCTTTCTCTCTGGAAGCTCAGCAGCTACAAGTTGTTAAAGGTTTTTCCTGCTCCCTTCATGGCGGAGGAAGTGCGACAGCCAGGCAACACACCACATCAAGTGACCATTTCTGTCTCTTGCAGAGTGGAAAAGTAGCTCATTGGATGGTCTTAAAGTTAAGGACACCGTTTGCTAGACATTTCTGACATAAGAAAACAAGCCACTGGGTAACACAAAAAGATATTTGAGAGTTTGAAATTCATTTTTATCAGAACTGATTGTGCAGAAAAGCAGCTCATTGGTTAACTTATAAAACATCTGCAAGGTAGAGCGTGGGACCGCTGTTTTAAGTCAAATTATAATCAACCAACGTTTAGTAGAGCCATCTCGTTGGTGAAGTATCATTTGCATGGGTTTTCTGCAAAGCAAAGACAAAAAGTAGCACTTTTTGGCATTCTGGATGGTGATGAGGAAGCTGGCGCTCGGTTTTGAAGATGTGGAGAAGCGAATGCTCTGAAGACACTCTCACTTTGGAGACGTGACAGAAAACAGGCTTGCACTTCTGGGTGCCAGCCCATCACACAGTGCCTGATGAGTAGTGGTTGGCAAATGTACTGCTCATACGCAGGATTCGACTCTCCAAATCGTCAACTATGGATCTATGATGAGAATAACTGGCAGCACAGACTAACCAGAAAGGAGAACAGCTATTTTTTGTTGCATTGCTTTTAATCTTCGTTAGGTCCCGTAATTTACCACTTGGGCAGATACTCGAGGGCTCATCCGTGACCAAGCAGATTCTGTCAGTTGCATGTGAATGTCATTCGTCTCTCTGGCACGATCAAGGCAGGCACTGCACATTCATTCATGTTAACGCTTTTGTGAGGTCTAGTTGAACAAAAGTCACTTCTGTCTCGCATGTTCCTTGCTGGTTCTGCCAAACCAACCTACCTGTGGTTTAAATTTGTTTCAATGTTCACATAGTCAGGTTCTTACAGTTTGTATTTTGTTAATTATGTCATAGTCTAATTTGTTTTTTTTTTTGTTTATGTATGTGCTCACAAGCAATAATTTTAATAAACTGAATTGGGCCAAGACTTTTAATTCAGTAGTCAGATGAACCTCATCCAATTACTTAAACCTTTTTGTAAGAACCAAAACCCGGAACTCATTTACGAGGGCCATTCAAGTCATGTCATTCGATTCGCTGTGCGACAGATTCACTTCCATATCTGAGATCATGGAGAGGATCTGCCACTTGGTCAGCCCAACTAGTGCATGTTATCATAGCAGGTAAAAGGTTTGTTAGTTCAGCTGTTGTCTCACAAGTGTACTTCTCACAGTTATACGTATCTCCATCATTTCGCTCAAGTTGCATTTAATGTTCAAGTGCAACGTCAGTTCTAGATGCAGCTATATTTTTTTAAAAAATTCTTGACATTTCTTTTTCTCGCGTTTCTTCTTAGTAATTTCCATCAATATCGTTTCTAACTGGTTTATTCTATGTGCTTTTTAGCAATATTTCACTAATTACCAGAAATAATAACTGATTGAAAACGATGTATATAAAAAGTAATCATCTTACTATATTCGCTTTTGAGCAATGTTTCATCAGGTAACAGCAGCAATAATTTTTTGAAGACAAAGTATGTTACTAGTAAACCTCTTACCCAACACATTTTTTTTGAAAGTCAACAAAACCGCGAATGACTTTCTTCATTTACATTCTCTGGCTTTACAACCAACTTTACTCAGTAGGAAAATGTAGAGCATCCCTTACGCTATCAAGTCACAACATGTAAAATTACAGTTTCTGCTTCAGTTTTTTTATTTATTTGCATAAGGAAATGACCTCTGTGAGAAAATAAAATAGATATGCTTACCGCAAATAATGAAACTTTTGTGTACAAAGTGGCGTCGAAAAACAGCCTCTCATGAACAATTGAGCGTTTCAGAACGTCCTGCGGATAAAGGCTATCATTCTTTCAATATTTGTGCGCTAAATAGGTCACTATTGCATGATTGAAATATAACGTTCAGAGAAATCAAATTTTACTGATTAAAAAATCAAATATGTTATAAATTTGTAATCAGTTAAACTCAGTGATTGTTAATCGAGTTCTGAACTTAAATAATGAGTGTATAACTATGAATACTGCTGTCCCTCTATGTCTTTTGGATTCCCCCTTCCACTCTGCAGCCACTTGGCCTGCACCTTGCGTCGTTTTAGCGCAGAAAGACACAGCACACTTTTTAGTGTTGTGCCGAAAAACAAGTTGAAGAATGGGATTTAGAGAAAGATGCGAGAGGAGCAGGCAGTTTTACAACTGCACGATCTTGTAAGGATCATATTTTCAGCCTTAGACAAATAAGTGAGAGGGTGTGTTCTAGGAGTCAGAGCTGTGGGAATCGAAGAAGTGCATAGGTGTAAAAGCACAGCAGATATAAGTAATTCAAAGACTATGCCAACAATCGTACATAGTAGTTAAAGTAGGGAGGATGTTAACTGAGATATTCCAAACCTCGAAAGGACTTAGACGGGGCTGCTGTATGTCACCGACCCTGTTTAAAATATATATGCAGTGTATATTGGAACGTTGAAATCAGTCATGCGGAGGTATGTGGTTTCGTTTCCAATATGGCACTGTCTACTCATTCTTATTTGACGATGATCAAGTACTAATAGCACAAAGTAGGGAGGATGTCAGTTCTATGATAAAGAACTTAATGCAAGCACTAAACGAGGCGGACTTAAAATAAATATGAACAAAACAGAATATTTAGCTGCGGGAGGAGATGGAAAGGATATGGTACTGCCGCATGGAACTATTACAGCTGTAAAGCAGTTTAAATACTTAGGATCAATTATCCATTCCTCGGGAATTTGTGAGGTAGATATGGAACAAAGAAACCAGTAGGTAAGAGGAACTATTAAAATGCTAAATGTTATTCTGTGGGGCCGGGCAACGCTAAAGGGAGAAAAAAATGGTTCAAATGGCTCTGAGCACTATGGGACTTAACTTTTGAGATCATCAGTCCCCTAGAACTTAGAACTACTTAAACCTCACTAACCTAAGGACATCACACACATCTATGCCCGAGACAGGATTCGAACCTGCGACCGTAGCGGTCACGCGGAAAGGGAACAAAGAAGAGTATTCTGCAAACGTTAATGGAAAGTATACTAACACACGTTGCAGAAGGATGGAGCAAGAGGAGTGGCAGAGAAGCAGAGTAGAGGCAGTAGAGATGGATGGAACAAGGAGGGCGGCCAGGATATCCAGGACAGAGAGGAATAAAATGCAATTAGCGAATTGACGGATATGGAACAACCAGTCGTGCTCTTCAATGCTGTCGCCATGTAAGGCAAATGGAGCAAGGACGAAGGTCAAAAGCAATCTTGGAATGGTTGCCGCCTGGAAGTAGGGAGCGTGGACCGACGAGATTAACATCGAGAGCGGTAGTAATTGGAATGATGAGAATGAGAGATCTGAAAGAGGAAGACTGCCATGATAGTGAAAGCTGGCGAATGGGAATATAGGGCAACTTCTGAAGAGTGGACAAGCCCTTATAAGTAAGTGACAAAACATCGATAATTTAGAATCGACACAGGGTGGCGCAGTTAAAAATAGCCCGTCAACACTTCGAACGTGAATGCAATATTTCGACATGGAAGTAAAGAGCTACAACAATGGATAGTTTTATTCAGCAATCGGTTGTTAGCTTTCTTCTCTCAACATTTCAATTGATTTCATAAGTGAAGTTAGAGGTTTCTCTTTGTGACCTGCAAAATGACTTTCTCGATAGAAGAAAGAATTGAAATTCTGGAAGCATATATCAAATCAAATCAGATAAGGGAAATTCTTGAAATTTTCGGAGTCAAGTATCCGGATAGACGAGTACCAGCAAAGAGAGTAATACAGAGTCTGTATAAAAATTGGCGCACCTACTGATCTGTGCAAAATGTAAAACGGGAAAGAACTCATCCAGTTTGCACACCAGAAGTTATTGCAGACATTAACCGAAGAAGTCATCAAAGCCCAGAGAAGGCTACACGTAAAATATCCCAACAGGATCATGTAAGTAGGACGAGTTTCCAACAGATACTGAAAAGTTTAATTTGAGACCTTATCGTGTGACAGTTGTACAGCAATTACGGATGACAATTAGTCACTTGTAGATTACTGCACTTGACTTTTGAATAACACCATTGATGGTTCGTTAGACCCTTTCCATTACATCATGAATGATGAAGCATGGTTTCATTTTTCCGTGGAAATTGTTGATACATTTTGTTCTCAACTCACTGAATATGAAAGGCAATACTGCTTCTTCCAGCAGGATGGGACAACACGCTACACGTCAAAGGTATCCCTGGAATGAGTCCATGATGTATTCACGAGGAACGAACTGTCGGCAAACATTTATGGCCATCACGTTCGCCGGATATAACAACATTGATTTTTTTCCTATGGCGACGTTTGAAGAACTAGGTCAGCGGGTTGTATCTGAATATGCTTAGAAGTGCACAGTTGTCTACTGATGTCGCAGGAGGTCACTTTTAACAGCTTCTGTAAATGTATTTTCCACTGTATTTTCACTGTAAATTGTAAGTCAATTTCTGCTCTTGGTTTCTGTAATATCACTGCTTGTCCTTTATACGTAACACGAGATTCGTTTATCTGCGCCACCCTGTACTTGCAGTGTGCGCAGCATGTAATTAAAAACTGGAAGATGTGCATATTTAGCAATAATGATGATTAGATATGTGTTCATTAGCTTACGTTTGATGAATTTTATGTTCAAATGATGTTGTTGCTGAAAATGAAAAAAAAATGAACGAAAAAATGGACCATAGCGAGTTTCGAACCAGCGATGCATTCATTAACCAATTACCGTCCTTCGACGCTACAATAAATATAAAAATTACAAAAAGTACCAAAATCACAAAAATTACAGAAACCCGATTTCTGAGTGGCCCCCTTGTTAGTCATGATCCCTGGACTGCCTTAGCAATGCGAGGACGATCGTTATTCTTGAAAGCAGTGTTGTTATGACAAAAAGAAAGAAGTAAAAAAAATTAAAAAACTGGCATTCCGAAGTTCCTGAAACTGTCACTTGGACCAGGACTTTGTATGGATGTAACTTAAGGACAGAGGAAAATACAAAGCAGAAGCAATATTTGAAAAGAGTTGTACACAGACGTATTGCGTGTAATGTTGACAAATAAAACGCGAAATCAAGAGGTAAATCATGGAAACGGCAGGAGTATATGAAAGACTTCTGTCAACACAAGAGGAAGGTTTATGAGGAAAGAGGTCGAAAATCTGATCACAAAACTCGTCAGTGGCGCAATAGTCTCAGAGACTCAAGGGGTAGGGCGTCAGAAGTAGGGCTATATGAATATTTGTAGGCCCGTTATGTTCGATGAGCAGAATGGCATTTTTCGCTTTTAAATTAAAGAGGGCAGTCACTAGTCGTTTCTGGAAATTATTCATAATAAGCGTAATATTATCGAATCATGGTTTACGTTTTGGACGTACGATAGACAATACCTAATGTTTATGACAACTACGCGTTGTCATCACGGAAACGCCCCAATTAATCACCAGGAAAGGCGTCAGAAATTCTGCAAACTTTTCTGGGCCTTAACGTTAAACAGTGATAAGAGTCACACATTCTTTTCGTGTGAGTGAATAGTCTTGCGCAAGAGACTAAGCGCAATGGATAACAAGTTGCGCGCTGTCTCTTTTTCAACAAATCAAAAAAAAACCAATATGCTTTTCATACTCTACACCTTATCATGGACGGTTATTAAGTGTCAAGCGATCGCTCCTTTCCAAATACTGCTTAATCATTACCGTTTGGAAGCCATCGCATAATGTGAAGGTAATCTTACAATATCATTTCAGAACAAAGTAGTACATTTTCAGTCTTCTTGACTCTTTTTTCCTTAATAAAAGCTATCAGCTACAATGTGCTGTGCATCAATTTGCATGAACTTTTCTTGGTCATCATATTATCACTCTGTGGTATAGTTACAACTGAATGGCATATAAACTAAACGCCAGTAAATAAATGAAACATCATGTTATCGAATCCGACACATGTATTGCTGTATTTCGTTGTTTTCTTTGCAACAAAACATTGTCTTTTCACAAATATGAATTACTATCTGAATGAGTGTGTCGCAAGTGGATTCTACTTTCATTTGTTCTATAGAACGTATTGCGGGTTGAACCATTAAAGGTGACCAACGTTCTTTCTGGAAAGTCACGCATTTGACTTGACTGCACACATGCAGATTTTGGATCGTTGATGTCGCTCTCGAGATAACACTTCCCCTTCTTACCAAATTTATTACAAAAGCTTAAAGAAGCAGCTTTGAGATTGGAAAATCTTTTATCTAATTAAAAGGACTAGATAATGTCTAATTCCAAGTTCGATTCTGAAGAATGATGCTTTTCGTCGAATATCAGAAAGATATTGAAAATGAGGGCATGATCGCTGAGTTAATACCACCTAAAAGACTTTTCAGTAAATATTACAAGTGTAAATCTTGCTTATTTGACTTGCAGTGGTCTGCGTAGCTGACTGAATCAATTTTAGATGCACAATGTAGTGGTTGAACAACTTCTATTTTACAATAAACACGTCTCTCTTGTGATGCTGTCATTTTTGTCTTTCGTTGCTCTTCGAAGAATTACAACAGTGTGAATTTTAAGATAGGTAACAACATCACACATCATTTGTTTGCTTCATCATCGGATCAAAGAGTCAGGAAGGTCTATTGACACATATGCCTTCGAGTGTTCTAGTATGCACAATGAAGACTGTTGCAAGATCGATATTGTTCTTGTGGTTTTCAGTCCAAAGAGTGGTTTGATGCAACTCTTCACACTACTCTATTCTGTGCATGTCTCTTCATCTCTGATTAACAACTGCAACTTACATCCATTTGATCTGCTTATGGTATTTATCTGTTGGTGTTCCAACGTGTGTGAGACTGGTTCTGATCTACCTTCCTACCACAGTTGCGCAAGGACTCACTGTGAGTGTTTTGGGGAATTAGTGTTGAACCTACGGCCTGCAAGATAGGAAGATATCATCTCACGCATGCAGAGTCTAGAAGAGTGCAGCAGTACAGGCAGTCATGTAATCAGACAATGATCTCAATGTCGGTTCCACTATACTCCCTGTAAAAGAAACGTTAACGCTAACAGAACTTAGTGTATGGGTTCAAGGCGTTACTACTTCTTATCAAGGAGTAATGTAAAAGCGTTTTTTCGTTATGGAGATTTAGTTTTACTCTCAGTATGATTTCATGACATAGCAGTCATAATTATACTACATACAGGATGGTGAAACATTTATATGTTGGGTACTCCCACACTGTTAATATCAATTTCTAACTCCAGAATTCTTTAATAGTAAGCTGGCCGTTAACCATATCTGGGGGTTGGTAGAATACAAACAAATCAAATACAATTGGATCCAGAAACATCGGTTGAAATAAATGCACAATTAAAATAACCAAATAATGGATGGGGGTCAGTAAAGAGCAATCAAAAAGAAGTAGACAATTAAAGCAATTCGATAACTTCAGAGTGTAAAGCACTCTACAGTGGATGATCAATTGTTTTCATAAAATCGGATATCTTGCGTTTCTGCTTCAAGTAAGCCTGACAGTCGCGAATATGCTTAACTACAGGGCATGGTTGAATGTACGGGAAAAACAGGGGAGACGATACGACCACAGTTCTGAATAGAAAATGAATATCACTTTAAGGTGTGGTGCGCGTATTTACCTTTGGTTGGCGGCTGCAGTAGCTGCTGTCGGCGTGCTGTGGAGCTGAGAATCTGTTCTGAATCTTTCTCGACTTTTAAATATCAGTCTGATACTGTTCCCACAACTTCGGTGAAGCCGAGACTCCTAGTTGTTCCCTAGATAATTGGCAGTGGTGAACACTATTTGGCTGGAATAGCGTGTACGTCGTTGCCCTAAAATCTCTAGTAAGCGTTAACTGTCATACTCAGTGCACGTCTCCATACTAAGAGACTTCGCAATTTAGCTCCTTAGTGGTTAAGACGAGCCTGTGCACAAGTGTTCACATAATTACTCTCGCAATTGTCTCAGCGTGGCGCGAGTCGCCTTGCTCAAACACTCGAGGATTTGCTGCAAGAGGAGAGCGAATTTTTCTGTCTGCATTTTGCCTATGTCAAAGCTGGTGGGCACGCTTTTTTTTTCTGGCCACTCAGAGCATTCTTAGTTGTTATAACTCCACCCACTAGAGTTTCTGTAGCCTATCAAAGGTGTCATTCATAGGGCACAACTTAACTTCTGGTATGTAGTACTGAGGCAAACAGCTTTTTTCCAATCGAGTTTTAAGGCAGGTGGCCACAGCGAGTCACCAATGTTTTGAGTTGGGTTTTTCCAAACGTTTATCTTCCATCTCCAGCCGTGTTCTTGCAGAGAGGCTTTCTGGAGGGTGGGCATTAAAAACTAGATTTATTGGGCGCTTCCAGGGACAAGAGCAGTTTCTGCCGGCAGCCTGCGCAGTGGCTATGGCGTTACATTGTCTCTGTCGGATCTCTTGTTGCACATACCCCACACCATTTCAGAGCCTACACGAGCTTGAACAGTCTCCTGCTGACATGCAGGATCCATGAATTCATGAGGTTGCCTCCGTACCCATACACGTCCATTCACTCGATACAATTTGAAACGATA
Organism: Schistocerca cancellata; assembly: GCF_023864275.1. Taxonomy (NCBI): domain Eukaryota; kingdom Metazoa; phylum Arthropoda; class Insecta; order Orthoptera; family Acrididae; genus Schistocerca; species Schistocerca cancellata. The sequence continues at coordinate 281,703,170 of NC_064627.1, forward strand.
CTAGTCTGATCACGTAACATGTTTCCAGTCATCAACAGTCCAATATCGGTGTTGATGGACCCAGGCGAGGCGTAAAACTTTGCGTCGAGCAGTCCTCAAGGCTACACGAGTAGGTCTTTGGCTCCAAAAGGCCATATCAATGATGTTTTGTTGAATGTTTCGCACGCTGACATTTGTTGATGGCCCAGCATTGAAATCTGCAGAAACCTGCGGAAGCGTTGCATTTCTGTCATGTTGAACGATTCTCTTTAGTTGTCATTGGTCCAGGTCTTGCAGGATCTTTTTTCTGGCTGCAGCGATGCTGGAGATTCAATGTTTTACCAGATTCCTGATATTCACAGTACCTTAATCAAATGGTCGTATGGGAAAATCTCCACTTCATCGCTACCTCGGAGATGCTGTGTCCTATCGCTCGTGTGTCGACTTTAACACCTCGTTCAAACTTACTTAAATCCTGATAAACTGCCATTGTAGCAGCAGTAACCGATCTAACAACTGCACCAGACACTTGTAGTCTTATACAGGCATTGCCGACTGCAGCGTAGTATTCTGACTGTTTACATAGCTCTGTCTGTAAATATGCATTCCTATACCAGTTTCTTTGGCGCTTCCGTGCAGTTTTCAGAATAATTTGCAATTGTTAGTGTCTCTTATAACGTCGAACCTGCGTTTTGGAGACCAAGTCTTATTTTCCAAGACCAAATTTATTAGATATATTGAAATAAAGTAACATTTAGTTAAGAAATTACCACCAGGTAGTTCAAGTTGTGATAATCGTACCAGATATCATGGTTGATGTCCATTGTAACCCTCTACAATTTTTACCCTGTGCACTAAATTTCTCTTCCTCAGAAACGCTTTTCCTGCCATTCCACATTGTATATCCGGTCTACCTCTGCCATCATCTGTTAATTTGCTGGCCAAACAGAAAAACCCATGTACTACTTTTAGCGTCTCATTTCCTAATTTAATTCCCTCAGTATTGTCTCACTTAATTGGACGACATTTCATTACCCTTTGTTCTGCTTTTTTTGATATTCATCTTATACTCTCCTTTCAAGACACTATGCACTTCGTTCAACTGCTCTCCCAAGTCCTTTGTTGTCTCTAAAAGAATTACAGTGTCAAATTAAAACCTGTGTTATTATTTCTTCTCCCTGAACTTTAATTCCTGCTCCTAATTTTTCTTTGGTTTTCTTTAATGCTTGGTCAATATACAAACCGAATAACACTGGGGATAGGCCATTACACTATCTCACTCCTTTCTCAGCCGGTGTTTCCTTTTCATGCCCCTCGACTTTTATAACTGTCTTCTGGTTACTGTGCTACTTTCAAAATTTCACAGACTGTTCCAGTCAGTAGAAAGACAGTGGGTATATGAGCCAGAATTTAACTCACTTCAAAATTAGCATTCCTGAAATCGTCGATGTGAGCATCAGTATACCTGGAAGTGCCTCCCCTTCGCCATTTTCTGGAACTGCCAGCCTCCTCCAATACCCACCTCACCCTTCCCCTTCCTGTAGCCAGTGGCAATACATGTGAGCATCGACGTCATCGTGCTTTCACCCAATCGCCATAGACACCTAGAGCACTATGTTTCGACCAATGGCATACAAGCTCAATCTCCCACCCCTTGAGCAGCTTCAATTTTTGTAGTTCGATTGTGTAAGCGCCATAGGTTGCTATCCATACTTGTTGTGAGTGCCCAGTATGAAACACCGCTAGCAGCTGCGATCGACTGGGAAGAAGAAGACTATCACTGAGTAATCTAGCCATCCATCTGTAACTGTTGTAATTATTACGCGTGTGTCATTATACTTAGAGCTTTGTTATTATTGTTACAGATGAGTATACACAGCTGTTCTTTGCTGAATCACCACAGTATCAGCAGCAGCCATTCTTCACAGAATGTCTTCCCGATCTATTGGACGTGCCGTCATTCAGTCATGCCTTAATACATCAACATCAGCTGGAGCTCGAGACTTAGCCAAGTGCTGACAGAATGCTGCTGTTTGAGAATGCGTAAAATTTGGCTGTAAGTGGATCTAAAGGTATGAATATTGGCCTAGCGCCCCTTAGTAGTCTTGATATGCTTATAGAAATAGAGAATGAAAACGTCTTTGTATCAGAGTGCATTAGGCGTCGAATGACTGAGACCGTGTGTGCCGTATGATGCAGTTCATAGAGAGAAAGATGACGACTGAGTACAACTCATCACACACTCCTATTAACATCAGTAAGTTAAAGAGTGAGGCATCAACTGTCGATGATTATGGTGAGGCAGTGCTTGCGTTAAAATCTGAGTGTGAGGTGATATACATCAAAAATTCAAGTATGGTGAATTTAAACGATCTTTACAATGTTTCACTGATTGCAGCAGACAGAGTGAGCCACTGGCGTCCTTATACTAGAAATTTGTACTGTGACATTGACTATTTGCTTTAGAACAGTGTGAATGCAAAGCCATTAAAACAGTGCATAAATGCTTGTATTCATTCAGCACCACAATATGCATTTGAAAACCACATAAGAATAAAATCTGTGGAAGCCGAATTTACTGTAGGCCTGCATATGTATGTAATAACGTCTTAGGTGTAAATATGATTCAGGATGGATTCAGAGCCTACAGAAAACTGTTATTTGGACAATAATACAAAACTGTACGATTGAGTTTATAAAAAATTTCTAAAAAATAAAATTTTTCTTATTTGTTTACACCCTAGCCTGGCAACTGTAACTCAGGATCAGGGTCTTATATAAATAGTAACACTGATATAAGAAATTAACTTATGGTTTATCATCTTTAACAACACACTGAAAGATTTCCGTCAAACCTCGTTGCCTAGGGACGCCTGATGAAAGCTGATGTCGTCAAGCCCTGAATGAAAATTGCGCAACGGACAATTGGGGAGGGGAGCTTGAGAGCGCTACCTAGAGAGCGTGCCCTATTTTGTACGATACTAGGCAAGAGGCTGGAGGGCTCACACGCTGATGTGTGGGCCCCTGCATTCTATATCTTTCATTTTACTTGAATTCCCTTGACTCCTTTGTGATTTTTAGGGTATGTTAAAGATTGATGACAATTGATTATCTATTTATTTTAAACATTATCACTCGACTTTACAGCGATTGCAGCCATTGTTCCAGTTTACAGATATTACAATTTTACAACTTACAGCTCGGGTATATTTTATACTAATCTGCACGCACATTTATACGGGCAAGACGGAATTGCGTTGGCCAAATGTATACCACCAAAGTCTCCCAATATTTTACATGGGACATCCACTATGTGAGGAGGATAACGGGCAAACTGGGGACCAGATATATTAACACAGGGGGTCAAATTTACGAAATTAAACGAGAACATTCATTTCCTTACACAATCCGAAGCTGGAAATAAAAGAATTAGTGCAAATATTCAAATACCTCTCTTCCACGCGTGAACATCGAGACATATGCACTGAGGGCATGTCTGTTCACTTACCTGTCTTCTTAACACTCCCAGAATATGGCGGGCACCCGGAGGTCTTCCTGGGCCCCGGTGGAGGGGATGGTCGAACCACTTGGCCGTGAACAACATCTCCACCCCAAATCTTGTGACACTGGAAACTCTCTGACTTTGACCTTCCTGTGCTGTCTCTCTGACCCCCCACCCAGGTGTAAGGTTGGCATTACTATAATACAGAACTATTTCCCAACAAAGATTTGGCCACGCTTTATGGAAAGGTGTGAGGAGAATTAGGAAAGTTCATGTGCAGGTTCACATTCACGTACAAGAAATCCATAATACACGACACATATAAATACGTGTTATGAAGCCCGACAAATTTCTTTCCACCCGTCCACATGGGTTCTGTTGCACCCGCGGCCGGCCGCGTCGTGTAATAAAACTGGCGGCCTCTGTTTGTATTTCCCGTTGCGAGCGAGCAGCGAAACCTGCTGTTAATGGAGCGGAAACTACTGTACCATTTCAATATTTTTTCAAAGTTATTCTATCTAGAATAATTTTTTTCTCAAAAAAGATTCCTTGGATGCAGATATACATCACACTAATAAATTCATTGTTTTATATGTTATTTGCAGTAATAACAGCAATTGATCGCGTAAATGCTAAGATACACACACTAATACTACTACTGTATATTTGTTGGTGTACGATATTTACACTGTATTGAGACTAGTAGCAGCAGATAAAAAGAATGAATGTATTCACACACATTTCAACAACGTATACAGGCACTCAAAGTGGCCACAATATTATGTTGTACCATTTGCAGACACCCACAGTGTGCAGTCTTTCACATACATACACACAACCGTGACAAACGTTTCATCTGTCTACTCCACACATACACACACATACTGATACACACGAACATATGGCTGCAATATCAATCATTCTTGAGTGAATGGTGTGAGAACAGGATGATTCTGATCCCATCCACACAGATGAAGCGTTTGTCATTTTGGCACAACAGGATGAGTTTCAGCTACAGTGCAGTATGTGCCTCGTGGCCCACAACCAAAAGACCTCTTGGCACACCATATACTGAGGTGCATATCCATTGTGCAGGCATCCCTTGTAGTCCACAATCACGAGAACCTGTGAGGCCACATGGTGCACATCCTCAGCCCGCCTTTGGGTGGCATCTGCTTTTATATGATATGCATACATTTTGGATCTGACCCTCACAAACTCCACAATCTGTGAGCCATTCGCCTCCTCTTTTATCAGGCTGATAACTTCTTGTTGTAGGGTGTTTCGTCACAAGGTTTATCAGCCACATATCCAGATGTCTCGAATTCCTCGTGTTTGTACCTAAGTACTTCATTGGATTGCAGCCTATTACCCAGTAGATGAAACTGTCTGTAGCTATATAAAGTAACTTGGGATCAGCGAAGTTTGGTTTCCAAACTCAGAGGGAAATGGGTGTATTCGGAGTTTGGAGAGGTCCAGAATACACCTACGAATATACACAAGCTCTGTGAACTTCAATGAAACCCTAGCCATCTCCACAGTGACTAACTCTTCATTAAAGATTTTTGCCTGCTTAAAATTCGGCGTGTTGATGTAATCTCTTTTGACATAATGCCCATCCCAACAGTAAACCAAATGAATTTCTCGATTGGTTCTAACATTCTTCATCGTTGTGCCGAAAACTAAATTATTCATTAATTTATAAAAATCCTTTTCGGAATCACAATTCCCGAGAACCCTCTTTTCGGTATTAACATCGATTTAATCCTTCAGCTAGGGATGCTGGTTGAAGAAGACACCGTGAGTGAGTCTAATTAATCACAACACCAACCTGAGACATTGCTGGAGGCTTCTATAGTTTGCAATGTGTATCTGCTTATTCCCCAATGTTGTCATCAGCCTGGGGACATAACCATTTCGCAGAACTAGGAGCTCCAGACACAGTGGCAAGTCACTGTGTACGCCATGCAAATTGATGGGATGTTCCAGCTTTACCTCCAGGACATGTCCCACACCAGTACCCGGAGCCACGTATTGTACACTTCTTTTCATTCTGGCGACTTTCTCTCCAGACAGCCATCGGAACCATAAAACAGCAGAGACTGTTACATGTTGTGTTCGTAGAGATTGCTTACATCCTAGTAGCTTAACTTATCAGATGGCCTGTTCTCCACCTCTCTCATTCATGGGTTGTTTACTTTGGTGTACCGCAGTGGTAAAGTTAAAGTGTTAAAGAGTTAAAAGCAACACATCAATCTCGGTCAACATGTTGATACATGTCTTTTTTTAACACTATACGCCACAAAAGCCCTGGCACAAGGCAACAGAAAGCAGGATCGAGAGAGTATATGCCCAGGTATACACTTCGGAATTTCTTACAAACATCTAAGAGCAAGCATGTGTATCTACATCTATATCTACATACATACTCCGCAATCCACCATACGGTGCGTGGCGGAGGGTACCTCGTACCACAACTAGCATCTTCTCTCCCTGTTCCGCTCCCAAACAGAACGAGGGAAAAATGACTGCCTATAAGCCTCTGTACGAGCCCTAATCTCTCTTACCTTATCTTTGTGGTCTTTCCGCGAAATATAAGTTGGCGGCAGTAAAATTGTACTGCAGTCAGCGTCAAATGCTGGTTCTCTAAATTTCCTCAGTAGAGATTCACGAAAAGAACGCCTCCTTTCCTCCAGAGACTCCCACCCGAGTTCCTGAAGCATTTCATAACACTCGCGTGATGATCAAACCTAGCAGTAACAAATCTAGCACCCCCCTCTGAATTGCTTCTATGTCCTCCCTCAATCCGACCTGATAGGGATCCCAAACGCTCGAGCAGTACTCAAGAATAGGTCGTATTAGTGTTTTATAAGCGGTCTCCTTTAAAGATGAACCACATCTTCCCAATAATTCTACCAATGAACCGAAGACGACTATCCGCCTTCCCCACAACTGCCATTACATGCTTGTCCCACTTCATATCACTCTGCAGTGTTACGCCCAAATATTTAATCGACGTGCCTGTGTCAAGCGCTACACTACTAATGGAGTATTCAAATATTACGGGATTCTTTTTCCTATTCATCTGCATTAATTTACATTTATCTATGTTTAAAGGTAGTTGCCACTCTTTACACCAATCACAAATCCTGTCCAAGTCATCTTGTATCCTCCTACAGTCACTCAGCGACGACACCTTCCCGTACACCACAGCACCATCAGCAAACAGCCGCACATTGCTATCCACCCTATCCAAAAGATCATTTATGTAGATCGGAAACAACAGCGGACCTACCACACTTCCCTGGGGAATTCCAGATGATACCCTCACCTCCGATGAACACTCACCATCGAGGACAACGTACTGGGTTCTATTACTTAAGAAGTCTTCGAGCAACTCACATATTTGGGAACCAATCCCATATGCCCGTACCTTACTTAGGAGTCTGCAGTGGGGCACCGAGTCAAACGCTTTCCGGAAGTCAAGGAATATGCCATCCGTCTGATACCCTTCATTCATTGTTCGCAAGATATCATGTGTAAAGAGGGCGAGTTGCGTTTCGCAGGAGCGATGCTTTCTAAAGCCGTGCTGATGCATGGACAGCAACTTCCCTGTCTCAAGGAAATTCATTATATTCGAACTGAGAATGTGTTCGAGAATCCTGCAACAAACCGATGTTAAGGATATTGGTCTGTAATTTTGAGGATCCGTCCTTCTACCCTTCTTATATACAGGCGTCACTTGCGCTTTTTTCCAGTCGCTCGGGACTTTACGTTGGACAAGAGATTCGCGATGAATGCAACCTAATTAAGGAGCCAATGCAGTCGAGTACTCTCTACGCTCTATAAAACCGAACTGGAATCCCATCAGGACCTGGCGATTTATTTATTTTCAACCAATTCAGCTGCTTCACAACCCCAGGGATGTCTATCACTATGTCCTCCATACGAGAATCTGTACGAGACTCAAATGGCGGTATGTTTGGACGATCCTCCGGCGTGAAAGATTTCTCAAATGCTAAATTTAAAATTTTAGCTTTCGTTTTGCTGTCTTCCATTGCCAGGCCAGACTGATCAGTGAGTGACTGGATGGAAGCTTTCGACCCGCTTACCGATTTTACGTAAGACCAGAATATCCTTGGGTTTTCAGCAAGAGATCTTTTGCTAAGGTATGACGGTGGTAGTGGTTGTATGCTTCACGCACATCGCTCTTTTTACAGCAGCACGAATCTCTACAACTTTTGCCTGTCCTCATTCTCCCGATATTTCCTGTACCGCGAGTGCAACTGTCTTTGCTTCCTGAGCATTCTCCGAATTGCGCTGTTAAACCCCGATGGGTCTTTTCCGTCCGTAACCCACTTTTTCGGCACATACTTCAATGCGTGATTTACAATGTGTTTAAAATGTGCCGATAATTCTTCCACGTCCACCGTACCGGAAGTAAATGAAGTCGATTCATTTACTAAGTTGGATGCTAACAGCTGCTTATCTGCTCTTTCTAGTAAGAATACTCTCCTAGCCTTCTTGACCGACTTTTTAACTTTCGTAACAATAGTCGTAATGACAACATCATGGTCACTAATCCCTGTCTCAGCATTACACGTTCGCTGTCGATTTAGCTGCTCAGGACAGTTTTCAGATAATGTGTTCAAAAGTAATTCACACGACGGCTTGTCTGTGTAATTTAGCATATTCCTGTCAATCATATACGTTGATCTACTGCCAAAGATTCACCGCATGCCTATGCTCAAAATTCATTAAAGCAAAGCCTGTGAGTTTGCAGGTGAATGCTGTTATATGGAGCTTCTGCAGCATGTTATCTAGGAATCCTAGTGTTTTTAAGGAAAGACCCCCTACTGCATCACAAGCTGAAACTGCATCTTTGAGATTTGAGGCTCTGGTGATTTGCATAACCTACTGATGCATTGTCTCAGCAAGTATCTAAAGAGGTTCGTGCTTGAGTCGTAACGAATCCTGGAAGTGGAGCGTTATTCTTGATGTGATTCACTTAGAGAATGATATGTAGTTTCTACATCCAAAATCACCCAAGTGCTAACAGGACAGTAACCATCACACCCTCACAGTTTATGGAAGATGTGTGGGTACCATGGCGGTTTGTATTTCAAATGGCTCAAATGGTTCAAATGGCTCTGAGCACTATGGGACTCAACTGCTGTGGTCATAAGTCCCCTAGAACTTAGAACTACTTAAACCTAACTAACCTAAGGACATCACACACATCCATGCCCGAGGCAGGATTCGAACCTGCGACCGTAGCGGTCGTGCGGTTCCAGACTGTAGCGCCTTTAACCGCTCGGCCACTCCGGCCGGCTTGTATTTCAAGTTGCATGCATTGTGAGCTGCACCATGGTACTTCCCCATTAGATGATAGCGATTTCTACGTCGAGTTTCCGATTTTCTATCCAACTGCAGCCCACAAACATGACAGTTAACTGCCTCTCCATATAAGAGCTCATTATCCCGTGATTTTGTCGTGGGAATATTGTTGCTGTAACAGATATCAACAAACACTACATATTCTTCGAGTTCTTCGAGCTCAGAGAGCTACCATCTCACAGGATTATCCCTGACGTACGACGCGAATTTGTTAGACTGGAGTCGTATGAGCATACACTGATACGACAAAATCATGGGACAGCGATATGCACGTATGTAGATGGCGGTATTATCGCGCACACAAGGTATAAAACGGCAGTGGATTGTCGGAGCTGTCATTTGTACTCTTGTGAAGAGGTTTCCAGTATTATTATGGCCAGACGACGGTAACTCACAGATTCTGAACGCGGAATAGTAGTTGGAGCTAGACGCGTGGGATATTCCTTTTCGGAAAATCTTAGGAAATTCAATTTTCCAAGATCCACAGCGTCGGGTATGTGCCAAAAATGTCAAATTTCAGTCATTTCCTCTCACGATGGACAACGCAGTGGCCGACGGCCTCCACTTAGCGACCGAGGTCAGCGGCGTTTGCGTAGAGTTGTCAGTGCTAACAGAAAAGCAACAGTGCGCGGAGTAACTTCAGAAATCAATGCGGGACGTACGACGAACGTATGCGTCAGCACAGGGCTGCGAAATTTGGCGTTAATGGGTTATGGCAGCAGATGACCGACACGGGTGCCGTTGCTGACAGCGTGACAACGCCTCTCCTGGACTCGTGACCATCTCGGCTGGATCCTAGTTGACTGAAAAACCATGACGTGGTCAGATGAGTCCCGATTTCAGTTCGCAAGAGCTGGTAGTAGGGTTCGCGTGTGGCGCAGACGTCACTGGGCGACACTTGTTCGTGACTGATTTGAAGAACGTTCTGGACAATTCGAGCGAATGGTCTGGGCAGCCAGATCGCTTGACATGGGTCCCATCGAACATTTATGGGACACAATTGAGAGATCAGTTAGTGCACAAAATCTTGTATCGGCAACATGTTTGCATTTATGGAGCGCTGTAGAGGCATTGTGGCTCAGTATTTCTGCAGGGGACTTCCAACGAGTTGTTGAGTCCATGGCACGTCGAGTTTCTGATCTGCAGCGGACAAAAGCAAGTTCCGACAAGTTAGGACAAGTTAGGTACCCCATAACTTTCACCTCATCCTACAACTTAACGGGGTAGGACGTCAAACGGGCCGACTTGGAGCAGGAGAGGCACCACAGAACATTTTTTTCCCTACTGTCTATACTTTTACAAATAAATTCATAAAACTTTGTCAGCATGACCAGGAAGGATTCAGGATTCACACTCATAGCAGCGAAAGTTCAAAAACATAGTATTTATCAGCCTCAGTTCTGCCTTTGCAGAAGTATTGAAGCCAACTGGAGGTGGACTTAACACACCGCAGCTCGACCCTTGAAGATGATGCGTGCGTCAACACCGCTCTCTGGACTGACAGCCTTTTAGCCACAGCCCCATCACCACAACCAGCGTATCATCACGCTCGCTGTGGTTAACAGTTGGAACTCCATCACTGCAGCCACAAACACTGCTTACAGCAGCCCTGTTGCCTAGCCCAGAGCATCACATTGTCTGTGGTCATGGCATGCGGAGTCGTCGTCCCAATTGGACCGTCAAACTGGCACTGGCCATTGACTCTGGCACCTTTACCTTGGTCACCATGTGCAACCCTGTCTCCCCAGCCTGGAAGGTCACATATGGCTTGCTCAGACAACATGGCAACGTCCTGGGTCTAGAAGCAGTATCAGTCGTCAGTCCCGCTCTGGTATGGATCACGAGATAAATCACACAGCTGCATTCGACTACGGCACGGTTGCTGAGGCTTTCAGCTACTGGAAATAGCAGTCCCACTTTGATGACACTGACTGGCTATCCAGATTCACTACCTTCCTTCGTGCTTACCGAGCAGTGTTGGAAAAGTAGCTTCCCGAAATCATCGACGTTCTGCAGTACCTCACCGTTAGGTGCAAAGCAGTCCTGTCCTGTCAGCTGATGCACTGCACGAGAAAGATGGTGTGATACTGCGGGGCAACTGACTCACAAGGTGCTTCGCAACTTTTACTGGAAACGTCTCACTTTGCCGTTTCTCCGACGTGCAGGAAAGAGGGTCTGGTAAGGCACTCAGTTGTGTACTCCACCTTGATGTGCATTTGTCTTTATTTGATACAGTTAATGGGGGTCCAGTTTTATCCCTCTTCCAGAAGATATTGCTAAACAGCAATGTATTAATGTCCAGAATCTAGATGAGGGGGATGGATATTTCTTTGCTTTATCGTTTCTGGCCTGCCATAGAAATAACCAAAAACATGAATACCTTACAGATACATACAAGACATTTAATGTCCTTGAAACATACAAGACATTTAATGTCCTTGAACTTTCTAATTTTAATTTTATTTCATTCCCAGTCGCTGAGCGAGATAAAGCAGTGATTAGCACACTGGACTCGCATTAGGGAGGACGATTGTCCATACCCGCGTCCGGCCATCCTGAAGTATATTTTCCGTGATTTCCCTAAGGCGCTTCAGGCAAATGCCGAGATGGTTCCTTTGAAAGGCACGGCCGACTTCCTTCCCCATCCTTCCCTAATCCAAAGGGCCCGATGACATCGCTGTATGGTCCTCTCCCCCAAATCAACCAACGAACCGTTCCCAGTCACAATCCCAGATCTACTAAAGTTCGAGAGGCAGAACCCTAATTATTCAGTTCATGAGCCGATGCACAGAGGTTCTGAATCACACCGGCTCAGTCTTCCTGAGCTGTCGTCGACGCTTCATCTTTACAGATGTACCTGTTTTTGCACCTGTACTCCTTATTGGTACTATGGGTATTTCATTTAGCAAGTTTTATAGATTTGACAAACCAGTGTGGAGCTGCATTATTATAACTATAGCATTTTCTCAGTACGTCGACGAGACTGGTGTTTCAAATGGTTCAAATGGCTCTAAGTACTAAGGGACTTAACATCTGAGGTCATCAGTCGCCTAGACTTAGAACTACTTAAACCTAACTAACCTAAGGACATCAGACACATCCATGCCCGAAGCAGGATTCGAACCTGCGACCGGAGCAGTCGCGCGGTTACGGACTGAAGCGCCTAGAACCGCTCGGCCACAGCAGCCAGCAGACAGACGTTTAATTATATTTTTGGAATATTGGCGAACCCAAGGATGACAGCTAGTTACCGTCGAAACTGGTCATGAAATAAACTGTTTCTCACAAGCGGTCTTGGTTTCTAATATTACAAATTACAACCTTAGACCGCCCCAACAACATGTTTAAATTATAAAGAGGAAAATCAGAAAATTGTTAATTTGTAATTATAATATACAAAAAAATATTTGTTTTATTATTTGTTATCCGAATGCATACTAGAAATTAAAACATTCTCTTAAGTCTTGGGATCCATGGGACCGATATCTTTTGGGTATCAACGAACAAAAATCGTCGAGTTCTCGACTGCTGGAATGGGTCGGCTGTCTACATACATAATTACGTCTATACTGAAACCTCAGTTTGCGAGTCCTACTCGAGTAAAATTGTTTGTGTTTATTTATAGACACAATCACATGTTTATGACACAGTCATAACCGGTTTCGGCATTTATTGCAAAAAAATTTTTACAAATGAATCAGTCACTCACTCCATGGACAAAATGTCGTTTTTTTCCGAAGTCCTACTCGCACCTACCCATTTTTTTAATACTATTGGACTTACAACATGTATTAAATAACATGTATTAAATTATATCGTGTAGCGTTATCCTTAACCTGAGCTCCTATGTTAACATAACTTTCCCATGCGCTTTAGCGCTTTTTTATATGAAATTTGCTGTGAATGTCGAAGCACAGGTGCAGGAATGTGCTTTCTTGCATCGCGTGCTATAATATTGTCGCTGTATGACTCTGCGAGATCCAGGACAGAGATGTCTGTTGTGCATAAACGCTGGTATAGTAAGAAATATTTTCAATTTTAGGACATAAGTCTGTCATTAAATTCATGTTGAAATCAAGTCTTTTTAAAGAACGAGTTCAGTGCAAGCAAACATTGCCGATTTCAAGTCAGATTAGGGTCTAAATTAAGTGAAGTCGTACGGCATGTTTGGCTATGAAACCCCGAAGGGCAGATTCAGCAGACTGAAATGGAAAAATGTTTTCTATACTTCGCCCCCGTAGGCACCTTTCCTTTGCGAAGTGTAAGCGTTGTGTGTTAAAGTGTAACTGTTAACTGTAGAAGTCTGTAATACGTGCATGTATAGCGTGTTGGACGACGTTGAGACAAAGGAGAGGGTGAAACGTGGTGCTGGTCTATAGTCTAGTGCTCTCGAGTAGAATCAAAGGTTCCATCGAACTTATTATCTCCAACCGACGAACAGATCACCATAAACAGTGTCGCACTCCTTCACTTCATGAGAAGTTCGGAGTTTAATGCAGTACATTGAGGAAAATCAGGGTAACTGGGGACTTAGCACACTAACCCTCCTGTCTCACCTGCCGTAAAGGAAAAGCGAACATTTGCCAACAGTACGTGGCGTATCTGCGCAGTCACCAGTCCGAGCACTGGCCGCGGCCGATGCTGCTTAGCTTCGGTGATCGGAAGAGTTTCAATGAGCATCCTGTAAGAGTCAGATTAATTTCAGTGTACCTCTTGGCAATAACTTACAAGTATTATCTTCGATATAAGTTTCAGCAAGTTACTTTTTTTTAAGTACAGGATACGAACATAGCAATGTATAGTCGAACGATAATACTTTCACTGGAAGTAGAGTCGCGTTTAAATGGCTTGTCTGTGTCTCAAAAATCTGGATTCAGCAGACAATTATTCATACAAGAAGGAGTTAACATGTAGATTCAGATGAAAACATTTCGTCATCCTAATGCATTTTTAATTCATATCCAAGTTCCCGAAAGAAAAATGATTATTTAGCTTAGTAGATGAAATGTCAGCAAGTGTACAGATGACTTGAGATAATCAGGTTTGGCTATTTTACACTTATTCTCAAAAATGATCGGGTGAAATATGCCGTTGTGAGCTGGGAATAAGAACTACCATCGTCGGACGTGAAAGCTGTGTGAATAGTACACTAGTGGCCATTAAAATTGCTAGGTACACCAAGAAGAAATGCAGATGACAAACGGGTATTCAATGGACAAATATATTACACTAGAACTGACATGTGATTATATTTTCACGCAATTTGGGTGCATAGATCCTGAGAAATCAGTACCCAGAACAACCACCTCTGGCCGTAATAACGGCCTTGATACGCTTGGGCATTGAGTCAAACAGAGCTTGGATGGCGTGTACAGGTGCAACTGCCCATGCAGCTTCAACATGATACCACCACAGTTCATCAAGAGTAGTGACTGGCGTATTGTGACGAGCCAGTTGCTCGGCAACCATTCACCAGACGCTTTCAATTGCTGAGAGATCTGGAGAATGTGCTGGTCAGGACAGCAGTCGAGCATTTTCTGTATCCAGAAAGGCCCGTACAGGACCTGCAACATGCGGTCGTGCATTATCCTGCTGAAACGTAGGGTTTCGCAGGGATCGAATGAAGGGTAGAGCCACGGGTCGTAACACATCCGAAATGTTACGTCCACTGTTGAAAGTGCCGTCAATGCGAACAAGAGGTGACCGAGACGTGTAACCAATGGCACCCCATACCATAACGGCGGGTGATACGCCAGTATGGCGATGACGAATACACGCTTCCACTGTGCGTTCACCGCGATGTCGCCAAACACGGATGCGACCTTCATGATGCTGTAAACAGAACCTGGATTGATCCGAAAAAATGACGTTTTGCCGTTCGTGCACCCAGGTTCGTCGTTGAGTACTCCTGTCGGTGATGCAGCGTCAAGGGTAACCGCACCCATGGTCTCCGAGCTGATAGTCCATGCTTTTGCAAACGTCGTCGAACTGTTCGTGCAGATGGTTGTTGTCTTGCAAACGTCCCCATTGGTTGACTCAGGGATCGAGACGTGGCTACACGATCCGTTACAGCCATGCTGATAAGATGCCTGTCATCTCGACTGCTAGTGAAACGAGGCCGTTGGGATCCAGCACGGCGTTCCGTTTTACCCTCCTGAACCCACCTATTCTATATTCTGCTAACAGTCAATGGATCTCGACCAACGCGAGCAGCAATGTCGCGATTCGATAAATCGCGAAAAGGCTACAATCCGACCTGTATTAAAGTGGGAAACGTGATGGTACGTATTTCTCCTCCTTACACGAGGCAACGCCAGTCAATTGCTATTTGTGTATGAGAAATCGGTTGAAAACTTTCCTCATGTCAGCACGTTGTAGGTGTCGCCACCGGCGCCAACCTTGTGTGAATGCTCTGAAAAGCTAATCATTTGCATATCAGAGCATCTCCTTCCTGTCGGTTAAATTTCGCGTCTGTAGCACGTCATGTTCGTGGTGTAGCAATTTAATGGCCAGTACTGTAATTACTGCTGGAATGGAAACATTAGTGAAAGCTTACTTCAACTCGGAACTTCTAATTACGACAAATGCTTGAAGGTACCTTTACAGTGATACGTCAGCTACACCTGCTCACCTGTAAGTTATCTGAGATGTTGTAAGGCGCTTATCTAATCCTCCTGTACAGTGAGACTATCGCGCACCGATCACATTCGGCCCGCCCCTCTCGAGCTGCAGCGACGCGTCGTGTAGCAGTGGTGGCAGGACATACGCACTGGTCGTCGATATTTGGCGACAGCTAATAACTGTAACTCACGGAAGAATGCAGTTAATGAAGCCGACGCGAATAATTCGAATAATTAGAACTTTTTTGTTTTTGAAAAAAAGAAGGCGTGGGGGCTGGGGTGACGAGGGGGGGGGGGAGGGATGTGGTGATGGGAAGCAGCGGAGAGGGAGGAAAACATAACAGCAGCAAGCAATTGAATAGCACGGGACGTTACGCGAAAAGCCGCTGCGCCGAAAGCATTTTATTTGCCGCGGCGAGGGGATTAATTAAGCTCGTGATTGATGCAGTCGCCGCTTCGGGTCGCATACGTACAGGGGCCCCCGCGTCCCGCGCTCGGCACTCACTCATTTTTCAGCGGAATCGAGAGGGCATCGCCAGCACCGTTTTGTGACTGGCTGCCCGCTGGTAGCTTCCATTTTTACAAACTGCAACCTAGTCCGGTATTAGTGGAATACTATTAATAACAAACTGAATATTTTTTTTCGAAAATGGAGCAATCTGTGTATCAAACAATTGAAAATCTAGCATAGAATGTAACAATATTATTAAAACGAAAGTTGCTACTCACTATATAGTGGAGATGCTGAGTCACAGATAGGCACAACAGAAAGACTGTTCGACCCTTAAGTCCTTCGTCAAAAGTAGATGACGGACACACACACAAACACACACTCACACATGACTTCAGAGTCTGTTTGATACAACTATAATACCTAAAAAAAAAAAAGCATCACCAGTTCTAAATAAACACGGATACCGTAAGGGACACTGTAATAGATAACTACAGGCAGACCACTTTATTATTACCTTTTCTCGAAATATTTTGGTGTTTAAAACTGCATATTTGTGACGTAACTGTGTAGTCACATGTTGCAAACCGACAGTATACAAATTGATTGCTGTAGTATTATGTGTAACTTTCCTGGAAAAAAGGCACAAGGTCTGGTGAGTTTGGAAATTGAGTGCAGAATTTCTCCACTGCTGGTACGACGTGGTAGCAGCTGGTGGTACATCTGCGGGCAGTACGCGCACAAAGCATGGATTTCGGGAAAGGGCACCCGTGTTTCCATAGCCGCAAGACTTGAATGGTCTTATTTCAAATGGCGGCGCCCATAAGCCGGAGATACGAAGTGTGTTTCCAAAAGGCATGTGGACCCAGGGGAGGTTCTGAGCACAGTTGTAACGGGCCACGGACGCTTCCACTTCAGCATGCATATCAGAGCCTTCGTCGGTTTTTCGTACACAGCATGGGAAAACAGCTGCCTCCTTGCCCAGAAAAATTCTGAGCACATTACGGTGAGAGCCTTGTAATGTGCCAACCCCTAGTGAGTTTACGGATATGCAACAGCCTCCTCTTTGGAAAATTCTTCTGTATTTTCCCTGTATTGCGAAGCGAACGGAGAAATTCTCCACGCAAAACTTGCAAGTTCTTTCCTCCACAGGATAGCATTCAGGAGTGAGACGGAGTGTAAGGGACACAAACCTTTGACGTCCGACATTCGAGGTGTACAGATGTATGTATCAGCCTATATATGGTGTTGAATTTGGTGTTGAACACACTCGGTATCTAGTGATTTGCTTCCAGTGTTCGTGACTGTGAAGCGACGTGTTGAGCACACTTACAGAGAACAAGAGGCGTCCAACTACAGCTTGCCGTCGTCCCAGTGCGGTTATTTTAAGTAAGTGTTGCAATTAGCCATTGCACTGCTTTAAGCTTTGTACAGATCGCAATTTGTGTAATTATTCAGTAATGGACTTCGTTTCTTGTTTATCATACAGATATTTCACTACATGTGGTATGAATTAATCCTCCCCAGTTTAGTAGCATTTGTCAGCTGCTCAGACTTAGACTAAACGTTTGATTTATCCTGCAGCAGTCTTGCACATGCAATTCAGGTCCCTTAATGTTAAGGACAATCCGTAGATCCGATAATAATTCTTGCGTGCTTGAACACCTATTACTGTTGCTCTCGTATCCAACTATTTCTAACTCTATTCAGTAATTATGCATTTAAGTTGAATATGTGTGGCTCTGGCATCATCTTTTGATCCTAGCAACTAACTGATGAGGCGACCCAATAATAATAATAATAATAAGACATAATGTTAGTACATTTCTACATTTCTAAACTGTAGTACTTCTGTGACGATGTTTTACTTGTGAAACGGATGTCATTATTTGTAAAATTCCCAAGTGGAAGGAGTTTAATACAGTTATTTTGGATTCGGTAACACCTGCAAGTGCACAGAGCAGCGGGTGTGATCTTTCTTTGCTAGTCTATATTACGGTGTTATTTTGCCTACAAGGTGTACTTATCACTGCCGAACCCCAGACCATTCACCCACACGATACGTATAAATCACCAAACTGGCAACATACAAATTGGTAACATAGTGTTAAATTGAATACAGCTAGATTAAAGGCTGTGGAAGGTTTCTGCTGGACTACATGACGCTGAGAGAGAGATCATGAAATCAGATTCTAGATTATGAGACGTATCGAGAGTAAGGTATATATTCAGGTCATAGTTTACTAATTGTGAAGAGTACCCTGAAGTTTAAGAGAATAGTCCGGAAATTTGGAGACAACCTGTGAGCCGTCCTGACTCATATGAGTTGCTGGCTTCACGGCCGGACCGCGGCGCAGCGATATCCGGCCGCTATCGATCATCGCGGCCAGCTGCGAGGATCTCTGACGGCGGTTTTGGCGCTCGTTTTTGGGTTTAAAATACTGGACGCGAAAGCGCGGTGGGCAGTTGAACAGTGCGGCAGTTTCGAAACAGATGCTCTGGGCAGTGGAACTAGTGCGACGTCTGCGATTGACCAGGAAGAGGACGGAAATGGGCCTTCGATGTGTCTTGCACGCGGCCGGTGGCTGATGGTGCAATTACTACTACTGACGGGCAAACAGCTTTTGGAATTAAGTCTTTCTTGGTTGGTCTAAATTGGTGGCTGGTGAAAAAGGAAGCTGTGAGCAAATTCGTTTGGTGAGCAAAGCGTGACTCTTGATATTGTGTACTACTCACCTGCTCTTCGGACGGAGTAGGGTACCAGGTGCCTTCCGTTTATGTAAAGTGAGTCTGACATTACATTACTGGAAGTCAGTCCGTTTAGCTGTTTCAAACTGTCACCTTGCTTAAATAGGTCTTGTGATTCTATTTTGAGAACGCAGAATGTGTAAACAGTGATTTTCTTTGCGAGTTCCGTGACAGCGGTGACTGTATATATAAAAAAAAGAAAAAGTGATGACTAGGTTGGTTTTAAAACATTTTCCGCCCGGGTAGCTTGCACTTTAACGGATGTTCTATTCAGTGGAATCTACCGGCGCCTGGCATCTCTTAAGAGATTAATTGAAATTATAAGCCCTCTGAAGACGGTTCCTGTATTCACGCTCATCATAATATTCCTTAAGTAATCTTCATTTACTAAAGGATTTGGCAGGCCGGGAGTATTCGTATTGATACCTCGGCTTTAGAGCGCTTGGTTAAGCGATAATATTGTTAAAAAGTTGTGCCTTATTCACCCGTTGTGGCGTAATAATTATTAGACTGTTTGTTGGAGTGACCAATAGTATAGGTGAAGTACTTTCTGTTCTTTAAAGGGACCGCTATATCAGGTTAACATTTGGCGGTCGTACATGCTGTTGTTTTAAAATAGGGTGGTAAATTCTCAAGTGATTTCGAGTAAAGATATTTTTATTTTTATTTTTTATGCGAGTCATATGTTGGAATGGTGATACAGTGCATTTCCAAGACGAAATGGTATTCGCTATGAGCACTTAAAATTTGTTTTGGTTCGCTAGCAGTTATTTTCTAACGGCCACCTACACTACTGACCATTAAAATTGCTACACCAAGAAGAAATGCAGATGATAAACGGGTATTCATTGGACAAATATACAGGGCTATTACAAATGATTGAAGCGATTTCATAAATTCACTGTAGCTCCATTCATTGACATATGGTCACGACACACTACAGATGCGTAGAAAAACTCATAAAATTTTGTTCGGCTGAAGCCGCACTTCAAGTTTCTGCCGTCAGAGCGCTCGAGAGCGCAGTGAGACAAAATGGCGACAGGAGCCGAGAAAGCGTATGTCGTGCTTGAAATGCACTCACATCAGTCAGTCATAACAGTGCAACGACACTTCAGGACCAAGTTCAACAAAGATCCACCAACTGCTAACTCCATTCGGCGATGGTATGCGCAGTTTAAAGCTTCTGGATGCCTCTGTAAGGGGAAATCAACGGGTCGGCCTGCAGTGAGCGACGAAACGGTTGAACGCGTGCGGGCAAGTTTCACGCGTAGCCCGGGGAAAATTGGCTCATGCCACAACTGGAGACCGACAGCGCCGACTTCATCTTTCAACAGGATGGTGCTCCACCGCACTTCCATCATGATGTTCGGCATTTCTTAAACAGGAGATTGGAAAACCGATGGATCGGTCGTGGTGGAGATCACGATCAGCAATTCGTGTCACGGCCTCCACGCTCTCCCGACTTAACCCCATGCGATTTCTTTCTCATGGGGTTATGTGAAAGATTCAGTGTTTAAACCTCCTCTACCAAGAAACATGCCAGAACTGCGAGCTCGCATCAACGATGCTTTCGAACTCATTGATGGGGGACGGCCGGTGTGGCCATGCGGTTCTAAGCGCGTCAGTTTGGAACCGCGTGACCGCTACGGTCGCAGGTTCGAATCCTGCCTCGGGCATGGATGTGTGTGATGTCTTTAGGTTAGTTAGGTTTAAGTAGTTCTAAGTTCTAGGGGACTGCTGACCTCCGATGTTAAGTCCCATATTGCTCAGAGCCATTGATGGGGACATGCTGCGCCGAGTATGGGAGGAACTTGATTATTGGCTTTATGTCTGCCGAATCACTAAAGCGGCACATATTGAACATTTGTGAACGCCTAAAAAAACTTTTTGAGTTTTTGTATGTGTGTGCAAAGCATTGTGAAAATATCTCAAATAATAAAGTTATTGTAGAGCTGTGAAATCGCTTCAATCATTTGTAATAACCCTGTATTATACAATAACTGACATGTGATTACATTTTCACGCAATTTGGGTGCATAGATCCTGAGAAATCAGTACCCAAAACAACCACCTCTCGCCGTAATAGCGGATTTGATACGCCTGGGCATTGCGTGAAACAGAGCTTGGATGGTGTGTACAGGTACAGCTGTCCATGCAGCTTCAACACGACACCACAGTTCATCAAGAGTAGTGACTGGCGTATTGTAACGAGCCAGTTGCTCGGCCACCATTCACCAGACGTTTTCAGTTGGTGAGTGAGCTGGAGAATTTGCTGGCCAGGGCAGCAGTCGAACATTGTCTGTATCCAGAAAGGTCCGTACAGGACCTGCAACATGCTGTCGTGCATTATCCTGCTCAAATGTAGGGTTTCGCAGCGATCGAATGAAGGGTAGAGCCACGGGTCGTAACACATCTGAAATGTAGCGTCCACAGTTCAAAGTGCCGTCAATGCGAACAAGAGGTGACCGAGACGTGTAACCAATGGCACCCAATACCATCACGCCAGGTGATACCCCAGTATGGCGATGACGAATACACGCTTCCAATGTGCGTTCACCACGATGTCGCCAAACACGGATGCAACTATCATGATGCTGTAAACAGAACCTGGATTAATCCGAAAAAATGACGTTTTGCCATTCGTGCACCCAGGTTCGTCGTTGAGTACACTACCGCAGGCGCTCCTGCCTGTGATGCAGCGTCAAGGGTAACCGCAGCCAGGTCTCCGAGCTGATAGTCCATGCTGCTGCAAACGTCGTCGAACTGTTCCTGCAGATGGTTGTTGTCTTGCATACGTCCCCATCTGTTGACTTAGGAATCGAGACGTGGCTGCACGATGCGTTGCAGCCATGGGGATAAGATGCCTGTCATCTCGACTGCTAGTGATAAGAGGCCGTTGGGATCCAGCACGGTGTTCCGTATTTCCCTCCTGAACCCACAGATTCCATATTCTGCTAACAGTCATTGGATCTCGAGCGACACGAGCAGCAATGTCGCGATACGATAAACCACAATCGCGATAGGCTCCAATCCGACCTTTATCAAAGTCGGAAGCGTGATGGTACGCATTTCTTCTCCTTACACGAGGCATCACAACAACGTTTCACCAGGCAACGCCGGTCAACGGCTTTTTGTGTATGAGAAATCGGTTGGAAACTTTCCTCATGTCAGCACGTTGTAGGTGTCGCCACCGGCGCCAACCTTGTGTGAATGCTCAGAAAAGCTAATCATTTGCATATCACAGCATCTTCTTCCTGTCGGTTAAATTTCGCGCATGTAGCACGTCATCTTCGTGGTGTAGCGATTTTAATGGTCAGAAGTGTATTTGAGCTCAATTCCTGAAGGTACTTACCTTGCACTTACTAATTGTATAACCTGCTCGCTTGGAATGGAATTTAGCGGGTATTCTAACTACGTATGTGCAGTAGAATTTACCATTTCTATGCAACCCTTTTAAGTAGCTTGGTCTTTTAGTACGGGCTCCTACATTTATCTCAAAGCGCATTCAAGTCTTTGTGTGTTTCTCATTCTTCGCTTAGTAATACTTTTCCATTTATATAATTGTAGTATTCCCAATGTCAAATTTTATTGTGCTTCCATATGTCCTTGTTTTACGCCAGTTCCAAAAGGATTCCCATCCGAGATCTTAATTTTTTCCAGAATAAGTAATACAGCATGCTGTATGTGCCAGCGGTCTGTGATTGAGCCGATGTCTGCGAGGAGTCCGAATGGATTAAGCTGTAACCCGAGGAATAATGAAATTTTTATATCAAATCCATTGAAACTACCACAAACTGTGGTGTCACTGTAAGCGCACATTTCTCCCGTACTGGATTTGTAGCCCGTAACTTATTAAGCCAGAATGGAGTGACAGTTGTATTAACTAAGTATTTGAGGGAAACTTTAATGAATTAATTGATTGAAAGTGCATTATCTCTGTAGTCTCTCCTTTCATTTATCATCGTTGGGTTACTTGTATGATCTCAGCCATTGAGGTCACGTAAGTTCTTGCTATCCTGCATTCCTTTTCTAATTAATTTTTTGTTATTAATTAAATATTGTATTGCTACAAGGCCGTGCTAATGAATTTAATTTACTTAAATTACATCTTATATAACTGACTGAAACATTAGGTCATACGTGTGTGGTTACATGATTTATTAATTAAAATTTTTCTTTATTGGTCCTTATTCTGCCTTACTAAATTTATTTGGAAATCAAAGAACTTCGTACAGCTGGCCAGAGTGGCAGTTTTCCTTTGTCTTAATAGTGCTTGTTATGAGTAATTGCTTAATTTTGCCGGACGCGGTGGCCGAGCGGTTCAAGGCGCTTCAGTTCGGAACCGCGGGACTGCTACGGTCGCAGGTTCGAATCCTGCCTCGGACATGGATGTGTGTGATGTCCTTAGGTTAGTTAGGTTTAAATAGTTCTAAGTTCTAGGGGACTGATGACCTCAGATGTTAAGTCCCATAGTGCTCAGAGCCATTTGAACCATTGCTTAATTTTAAGTTTTCCTTGGTTGGCTTTCATTGGTGTCTTCGTATATTTTTAAATTAACTTTTAAGAAAAAAATTCGGTTATTGTAAGTTAATTAACGCGCATTAATGGTTACCGTGACCGACCTGTGTCATTTAATCATTCACTGTTTATCTTTTTACTAGTGTTATAGTAAAGTACTGTGAACAAAGTTTGTGAAAATTTCTCTTTACACCTCGCAATCACCCAGCCGATTGCGCTGGGGCCAAAGCGGCGCAGGTTTTCAACTGGGATATGAAGTACTGAGAAATTATGGCGCGTTTTAAGTTCTCTAAGGCTGTAAATACTGCGATAGTGAGTGCGTCAGTAGTAAAAAATCAGTGAAAACAGCAGTCCTCCAAGTTAAAGGTAAATGCCACACGAATTAGGTCATAGGCCTATTCCGACTGTTTGATGCCTACAACGTACTATCATACGAGCAGCAATCTGTGATCGTGGCACATGTGATCAGCAGGTCGCTAATCTCTCCAGCCATAATTGCCAGTAGACGAATCCTGATGATGTTGCTGAGGGGACAACGTTACAGACCTCCATTTTATTTTTTTTTTTATTTTTAGTAAACAGTTTTCTCAGTGGTATGAAGCGGCTCGCCAACCTTTTCGTCTCAGAGTAGCATTTGCAACGAATTCCTCTACAGTCCTCTGCAGCTTTTGCCCTCTACCCTCTACAACAAAACGACTATTCACGTTGGTGTGTAAAGTATTTGAGACTGGCGTCATACCTTCAGACTTACAGAAAACATAATCCACACAATTCCGTAGACTGCAAGAGCCGTCAAGTGCGAGAATTACGCACAGTCAGCTTAAAAGCTCAACGTTGCTGAAAAGAGTAATATAAAGAAGAATAGAAAAGAAAATATCAAGGGAATTGTTAAATGACGATCAGTTTGACTTTAGGAAAGCTAAAGGCACCAGAGAGGTAGTTCTGACATTGTTGTTGGCAATTAAAGCAAGACTGAAGACAAACCAAGACAAGTTCATAGCGTCTGTCGACCTGGAAAAAGCGTTCGACAATTTAAAATGGTGCAAGATGTTCCAAATTCTGAGAAAAACGGGGCAGAGCTATAGGAAAAAATAGGTTACATAAAATAAGCACAAAAACAAAGAGGGAACAATAAGACTGGAGGACCAAAGACGAATAGACCAAATGAGAAATCTGCTGCGGCGGAACACAATATCAACGAAAGCACATGTTTAATTTCAAACAAACAAAACTGCTGTGCAGGGCCAACGTATTCTGGAATTCGAAATTTAAAGAGACTGTAGAACTGTAGAGATAAGAGGCCATCATAACCTTTCCAATCGAGATAGTGGTTTCCAACTTAGCACTACATGGGATGCAGCGATAGCAAAAATACGACAAGAACGCTCCGATCTGAAACCGGCAGAGGTAGCGGATGGAATGGACAGACCCCACCAGGAGACGACTCCCGGACTCGCTAGCCCTCAGGGGCCCCCCCACCCTCCGCCAACCAACCCCTCCCCCCAATGCGCTGCGACACCCTTCCGGAAGCGCGTGATCGACGCTGCCGACGCAGACAAGACAGAGGAACCTACGGTCCAGCGGCTATAAAGACCAAGACAGGACACGAACCCGACATGTCGCCTGAAGATGACAAGTAGGAAACTTGTTGAAACGTTGCCGCAGAACGACGTCTTAACTCGGCTGGTAACCCGAGAAGACTTCATCATCGAGATTCAACGAGAAAGTCTAAATTTGCATCTATTATATGCTCACACTATGTAAGGTGTCAGGCAAATCCAACACCTTCCATGAAAACCCTGACATGAAAAGCAAATCCAGTAGTATGTCACATAGCTCCGAATAAATCGTGACATTAAATTAGCCAAAGTAATAAGAGTAACGAGTGAGCAAGTGAAATACCACAGACTAACACAAGAATGCCTAAATGCATGTCATACCTTCCCACCGTGAGACAGACCCAGTTCCGAGGGGAGAAACGAGAACAGAAGCCGAGAGCAGAACTGTGTTAAGCTAGAAGGCCCTACGATAAGGGACGGACACCCACGTCGCCAGCTAACCACCAAGACCACCACCCCGCCCATGTTAAAAGATAGAGCCCTCCAGAAGAACAGTATAGATCTTACGATAACACTAAAAGGGCCACACCAGCAGCAAGTTTTAGCGTGAGACTTTTTCGCGTCTCTGTTACGTTGCAAACCTAAAAAACATTGCCCCACCACGAAAAGTAACCGCTAGGACCACCCCCAGCCCATGTTAAAAGCTAGAGCCCTCCAGAAGAACAGTATAGATCTTACGATAACATAAAAAGGGCCACACCAGCCGCAAGTTTTAGCATGAGACTTTTTCGCGTCTCTGTTACGTTGCAAACGTAAAACACATTGCCCCAACTCGAAAAGTAACCGCCAGGACCACCCTCCAGCCCATGTTAAAAGATAGAGCCCTCCAGAAGAACAGTATAGATCTTACGATAACACAAAAGGGCCGCACCAGCTGCAAGTTTTAGCGTGAGACTTTTTCGCGTCTCTGTTACGTTGCAAACTTTAAAAACATTGTCCCACCAAAAAAAGTATAACGTTTCTCATTGGAGGGACAGAATTTTTGTAGGTGGAGCTTAAGGTTAACATTGAGACCCTGGTTGGTCAGATGAAAACACAGCTAGACAGTTTTTTTTAAACCAACTTCGGTAAATTGTAGTAAGCAGAAGTAAGGAAAGAGTTGCTTCCGAGACAGCGAGATGCATGGAGCTGCGCCGGCCGCCACCCCCTGACGAACACTAACAAGGTAATGAACGCACGCGATGCCGCATTTTTGAGCGCATAAGGCTTCACTCAGAACTGCAGAAGTCTCATCTGTTACATACCCTTTTTACGTAATACTAGTGTCGATCGTCAATTGAAGCTACGTAAGCTAAAATCTGAAACGCGATGATTTTTCTGTTATATAATTATTGAGAAGCCACATCAGCCACTGTAATTTACGACAAGTTAGATAAGTAATTAAATATAATTGACGGTCACTGTAGACCATTTTGATCGTTTTCTCTTTTGTGAAACTTAATTTAAACCTAGATTATAGATGTGATATGGCATAGGTCATCCTTCGATCCACTGTAGAACTTGGAAACCCATTCAGGGAATATTCGTTCACATTTTTGTTGAACGCAGTTGGTTTTTATCATCCTGTATTAGAACATTTCCTTTTATAAATAGTGCAATTTATAAACAATGTTTTGTGAGTAGAATAAAATTTCCAGTGGTACACTTAACTGCTTTTTCAACGTTATTTTACCAGCTAACTAAAAATAGGATAGCCTTGAACCCCTTCCACTAAATTTAGTTAGTATTAAGATTCTTTTACAGGGAGTGCAGTGGAGCTGACGCTGAAATCATTAAGTATTTGGTTATATCATCGCTAGTCTCACTGAACTCTTCTGAACTCTACATGTCATGTGTGGTCTGGCGTCTCCTTACCAGCGACAGGTCCCAGGTTCAAACTAGTCAGTTCCCTAAAAACACGCTCAGAGCGTCGTTGCGCGAAAGTGGTAGGGAGACACGACTTAGAACAAACAGAAACCCCGCAGAATGTTATAACTAAGATGGAACAACCTTTATCGTCCCTTTTGGTCACTCATATTGAATCTCTGCTGTCACTTCAGTTTCATTTACCTTCAAAAGAGGAAGAAGGAGACGTGATCAGGCTATATAAAAGAGTCTGAATTATTAACTATGTGCTTAGACCGACAAAAACTTCGACGCCTTTGTAAGAATTAGTGAACCTTTATTAGTTGAGAAAAAGTAAACAAAAGATGATGTAACGGATCATATACCAACTCGATAGGTTATTTCAGGTCAAAACTTTATATTTCACTCGGGCTTTGCTAAGTTCGTATTAGCATCGCAGCAACAGACATTTACTATACCTTACTAACGAATCTAAAGGAGCCAGAAGGAAAGATGAAAATCATTGATGTTACTGCCATGGTCACCCAGAGGAGAGGAAGAAATGTTATAACTGGTCACTACCAACTTTCGTTAATAGACAACACTTTATTTAATGCTTGAAAAAATACACAAGACGAGTTTAAAGTTAGTTACAGAATATTTCCGCTATCATTAATGCTACTAGACTCGGCTATTTTCGAATACGGAGTGGCTGACTGCTATAGGTACAAGCGAAAATGTTGAGTAGAGGACAATGATACAAGCAAATGGTCCTAATAAACTTACGTCTGGTGATCAACTGCTTCCCTGGTATGACATAAAGGTTGTCAAAAAGAATCATCAGATTTAAAAAATCGTAACTATTACGTTATTTGAGATGTGCGTGAACACCTCTCGAGTTTTGCATGGTTCCCGCTAGGTAGCATCAGTGTACACCCTCTTCAGTTCTAGTAAATATCATGTCGAGATAACAGAAAGCGTTTTGTGTTCTACGTTTGGCGCAGTGCGGGTCAGTAATAACTGTTCAGCAAGACTCTCATAATAGGTATGGTGTGGATCCTCCTACAGCACAGAGTATTAGACGACGGCCTGAACAATTCCGAGAAACAGGTTGTTTGTGTAAATGCAAATCGCCACGCCGTCCCCGAGTGTCTGACACCGACGTCGAATGCATCCGTCATAGTTTTATATGTAGTCCACAGAAATCCGTTGACCGTGCAGCTCTACAGCTCAACACGTCCCCGATGTCTGTCTGGCGTGTGTTTAGTGGTGTGTTTTCTTTGCCGGGAACACTGTTACAAGAAGCCCATATCTCGATGTGCTTGAGAACATCCTTTTCACACAGAAGGAGACTGATTCAGGATGGGGCACCGCCAAACTCGCACGTGGAAATGGGGAATTTTTAAATCAAAGGATTACTAAACGATGGATCGGTCGCTTTGGACCAAATGATTCAGCCTTACATTACTGGCCTCCAAGGTTACCGGACCTGACTTTTTGTGATTATTTCTTTAGGGGGCTTATAAAAGACTCTGTTTATGTGCCGTCGTTAACAAGTAACAGCAATCAATGAACTGAGACATCGCATAACAGCAGCTGTGGAAGCTGTGTAACTCAAGACATACTCGCTGCAGTGTGGGAACGATTTGAATACCACATTGACACATGTCATGTATCTCAATTGGGGCATATTGAACACCTGTGAAAAAGTCTGAAAAGAAGCTTTTACAGTTTCCCGTACATCAAGCAACAAAATTCACGATATATGTTTGTTGGTTTCAGAAATATACATATGCCAAATCGGATGATTATTTTTGATACAAACTGTATTACGACTGTGCTATATTCCACAGTAACGCCAGCAAGATAGTCTACCATCAATAAAGCCATGACCCGCGGGTTGCAGAACCTCCAGCCCCTGCCGTCTGCACACCCTCGCCGGGATTGTACTGTATGACAACAAGGTGAAAGTAGGCTGTTGATGTTTTCTTATTGGCAACGTTACGTAACGCTCTGTATGAAAATCACTGGCTGTGCTGTGTGCAGTCTGTGGCTGGTTTGCATTGTTGTCTGCCATTGTAGTATTGGGCAGCTGGATGTGAACAGCGCGTAGCGTTGCGCAGTTGGAGGTGAGCCACCAGCAGTGGTGGATGTGGGGAGAGAAATGGCGGAGTTTTGAAATTTGTAAAAATGGATGTCATGAACTGCTGTATATATTATGACTTGTGATGACTATTAAGGTAAATACATTGTTTGTTCTCTATTAAAATCTTTCATTTGCTAACTATGCCTATCAGTAGTTAGTGCCTTCCGTAGTTTGAATCTTTTATTTAGCTGGCAGTAGTGGCGCTCGCTGTATTGCAGTAGTTCGAGTAATGAAGATTTTTGTGAGGTAAGTGATTTGTGAAAGGTATAGGTTAATGTTAGTCTTGGCCATTCTTTTGTAGGGATTTTTGAAAGTCAGATTGCGTTGCGCTAAGAATATTGTATGTCAGTTTAAGCACAGTCTTATATAATTGTTCTAAGGGGACGTTTCAAAGGTTTCGCCCGTACATGGTATGCTGATTTATTCTCAAGTAACAATTTGGAACCCTTGGTCTAGGAGTAGCGTCTTTAATTAGAAATCAAAACGTTACCGGTCCCGAGTTCAAAACCCGCCACCGCTTACATTTTGATTAATAATCAGCATTTGGTGGCCTAAGACTTCCGGCATAAGAAGTCATCCTCATTCTGCCAACGGTCTTGTCAAAGAGGACAGAGCAGCGGACAGAGGTTCAGGGCACTCGCTTGTCATTGGGGTGGAAAACTGCCCCTAAAGACGGAAGAAACGGCAATGATCAACGACATGAGGCTGCATAAGGCAATGGAAACCACTGGATTAGACACACAACGTGTATCCACAGGACACGTAGTCTGTCAATGAAAAAGTGTCATGATGATCTCTCCATTGGCTAAAGATTCCAGAATAGTATCCCATTCGGATCTCCTGGAGGTTACTGCCAAAGGGAAGGTGACCTTGAGAAAAAGACTGAAAATCAAGGAAAGGATAACGTTCCACGTGTCGGGGCGTGAAATGTCAGAAACTTGAATGTGGTAGGGAAGCGAGAAAAACTGAAAAGGGAAATGCCAAGGCTGAATCTAGATATAGTAGGGGTCGGTGAAGTTAAATCGAAAGAAGTCAAGAACATCTGGTCAGGTGAGTATAGGGTAATATCGACAACAGCAGAAGATGGTATAACGGGAGTAGTTATGAATAGGAAGGTAGGGCGGAGGGTGTGTTACTGTGAACGGTTCAGTGATGGGGTTGGACATCAGAATCGACAGAAACCCAACGCCGACAACGATAGTTCAGGTATTCATGTTGACGTCGCAGGCTGAAGATGAAGAGGTGGAGGAA
Source organism: Schistocerca cancellata (assembly GCF_023864275.1). NCBI lineage: Eukaryota > Metazoa > Arthropoda > Insecta > Orthoptera > Acrididae > Schistocerca > Schistocerca cancellata. Next base: position 281,733,225 of record NC_064627.1, read on the forward strand.
GTATATGAATATACTGAAAGGATAATACAGTACATAAAGGGAGACGAAAATCTAATAGTCATGGGGGACTACAATGCAGTTGCTGGGGAAGGAATAGAAGAAAAGCTTAAAGAAGAATATGGGTTTGGGGCAAGGAATGAAAGAGGGGAAGGACTAGTTGAGTTCTGTAGTAAATTTCAGCTAGTAATAGCGAATACTCTGTTCAAGAATCACAAGAGGAGGAGGTGTACTTGGAAAAGACCCGATGATACGGAAAGATACCAGTTAGATTACGTCATGGTCAGACAGAGATTCCAAAATCAGATACTGGACTGTAAGGCATACCCAGGAGCAGATATAAGCTCAGATCACAATGTAGTAGTGTTGAAGAGTAGGCTGAAGTTCAAGAGGTTAGTCAGGGAGAATCAGTATGCAAAGAAGTGGGATACAGAAGTACTAAGGAATGACGAGACACGCTTGAAGTTTTCTAAGGCTGTAGATATAGTAGTAAGGAATAGCGCAGTAAGCAGTGTTGTTGAAGAGGAATGGACGTCTCTAAAAGGGGCAATCACAGTCTTTAGAAAGAAAAACGTAAGTAGAAAGAAGTTAACAGCGAAAAAAACAATGGGTAACAGAAGAAATACTTCAGTTGATCGATGAAAGAAAGATGCACAAAAATGCTCACGGAAATTCAGTCCGTCAGCGGACGAAGCAACGAAGACATCAGATGCAGGTTAGCCCTGGCAAAAATGGCGTTTTTGGCCAAGAGAATTCTACTAGTATCAAACATAGGCCTTAATTTGAGGAAGAAATTTCTGAGAATGTACGTCTGAAGCACAGCATTGTATTGTAGTGAAACATGGACTGAGGGAAAACCGGAAGAAAAGAGAATGTAAGCATTTGAGATGTGGCGCTACAAGCGAATGTTGAAAATTAGGTGGACTGATAAGGTAAGGAATGAGGAGGTTCTGCGCAGAATCGGAGAGGATAAAAATATGTGGAAAACAACGATAAGAAGAAGAGACAGGATGATACAACATCTTTTAAGACATGAAGGAATGACTTCCATGGTACTAGAGGGAGGTGTAGAGTGCAAAAACTATAGAGAAAGACAGAGACTGGAATACATCCAGCAAATAATTGAGGACGTAAGTTGCATGTGCTGCTCTGAGATGAAGAGGAATTCGTGGCGAGCCGCGTCACACCAGTCAGAAGGTTGATGACCCAAAAAGAAAAAGGACTCTGGCAGATACCATGAAAATGTGCGATGCCTGTTCCGCCAACAGGTAGCGCTTGCATCGCTGCTGGAGGCATGACATTCGCAGACTCTGCATCGAGCCGCCAGTCATGTGTTAACAAAGTACCAAGCCGGTACCTGTCCACTATGCATGTATTTAAAATGGCACCCGGCCACTAGCAGGCTGTTCAGTTCACTGAGACAAACAGTTCCGTCACAGACCCAAATCTAGCTCTGCACCTCAAGATCACACAGTTCCTGCCGCCACACCAGTCTGGATGGTACACCTCTGCAGCCACTAGGAGCATCCAACCGTCATCTCCGAGCCTCTACTCTTTGACTTTGGCCTCCCATGGGCTCTGGCCGTTAGGACTTGATATACGCCTGTTGCCATTGACCTTTATGATTGCGTTCAAGGACTGCCTTCTTAGAAATGGAACGTCTGGACTTTTGCTGTTAAACACTCTGCAGTAATTAAAATCCGACTTGGACACATTTACTTCAAGCGTTAGAGTACTGGACACGAACTGTAGGAGGCAATGATTCAGTATCAGTCATCGATTCAGAAGATAATTTACATGTGTTCAGCTAAGCTCGCTAATTTGTTAAATTAATTTTGAGTCATTGATTTTTATGGTTATTAAATTAAAATGTTTGTAATTTTATCTCTACATGAGAATCTTCTCTGTTTTCTGAACCCGTTTAAGGTGACCACAGTTAATGGTGATGAGGTTTTAAGTTCAACAGATTCTGAATTTCTGACAGTTCCCGCACAGTCAGTGCATTCACATACATCTATCGCACTTATGTGCCATTTCTCGCTCCGTTATGACAACACAGCAATCGTCCTTGACGCAGTTACTTCTTTCAATACAGCAATTTCAATAAAAACAGGAAATTCACCTGAAGGAATTGTCCCCCACGAATCCTGTCCAACACCAGACGAGGACGATGCTTTTACCACAATTTCACGAATTCCAAGTGATGGTGGAGACATCACCTAGCTTTATCACAAGTTTGGAGCAGAACTTCGTGTCCTCCACGATTCAGAGTGACACTCGCCAACGTGCTTTTTTTTACTAATAGCTATTCACGTCTTACAGTCTTTTAAATTCTTCAACTAATCCCGGCTCTTCAGTTTTCTACCGTATGAAACTGTTAAAGGCACAACTAAATGCGTCATCCAAAAAATTTTATTTCATGCACACACTAAACGTTCAGAGGCGTATTTCACAACGCTACTGGATTCTTGCTAGTGCTTCCTAATTCTGAGTGCTCATATGCACCATAAACGTTCCGTTGCGTCTTCCACTACCCTACAAGACTCTCTGCTAGTCCTTTACTACTGCTAAATTCTCAATATTCATCCGCACGATGAACAATTTGCGACATCATTCATGACGTACGCCTTGTAAGCTACCTCGAGAGCCAAAGAACTACAGCTGACGCAGGGCCAACATCCCCCATCCAAGCACAACAAATTTTTGAAAACTCCAGTATAAGACGTTTTTGATCTATTTGCTTAAAAATATTCCACTGTCCCGTGGCGCCGTTTCTGGCAACCAGAATCTTCCAGGACACGTTATTTCATGCTCATAATGTTTTATCTCTTACGAATTTGCTTCCTGTGCCTGTCAAACACACAAACAAGCACATTGGATTTGTCCACTCCACCCGATAGTTGCGTTGCTCCACAATCCCCTTATTCACCTGACAGGCTGTTGCTTGACGATAAGCAGATGTCCATAGCATTTTCATCCATGACAGTGACAGCTTTGATCTGTGTTTCCTCCCATTGGCAGGCGATGCTCCACTGATCTCTCTTGTGGACCTACGGTACTCTGCATTTCAGGATGTGGACGAAGCAAAGTCCATGGGCAAATATAGATGCCTCGGGGACACTAGTCTCCATATGAAGGTGGCAGTTGTCCACTCTTCAGCAAAAGGTACGTTTATAATGTGATTCTACTACTTTCAGAAAGAAGACCCTACAAGACGTGGCCCATGATTGTACAGTTCATTCTCTGAGACATCCCAGTATGGTCAACTCATCACGGTTCCTCTGTTGTGTTGAATCTGGTCGTCCACGAAGGCCTTTCACGCTCCGACATGACTACATACAGTCACAGGGACTCCCTACAAATGACATCGGCAGGACATCCTGGCTCTACAGTTCCTCCCTCGTGGAAATCCGTAAGCAAAAAGCTGGCCCGTGCTGGACCACACCTCTGTCACCCGTAAGGATCGGTCTTTCCACGACACAGTTACTGCATTTCTCTCTCTTCAGATCTGCTTCCGATGTGTCCCATCCAAGCAAACTATAATTTCCGCAGCTTCACCTGAGCCATCCATGACACAAACAATAAGGCTTTTCGTGATTTTGGGACCAGGACTCGAAGGACAACTACCCTGAGATGCCTCTTCCACGTGACCATCACCAGGATTTGCATCACTGGGATGTCAGCACCATCTCTCTTCCCATTGGTGGGGATAGGGATGAAAGATCTTTGGCCGACATCAAGATACTCCACCATCTTCCCTATAGGAAATGAGGGATGCTGTATGATATCGCCAGCGACATCGTCTACCAGTACAATCGTGACCAGTTAGTTGCAAATCTCTGGGCCCTCGCCAACGAAAAAACCTCACAGGACTGTATGAAAAGAACATTTGGGATGACCACAACATGTCAGTTTGTTGTCGAGAAGAACTCTAGCGGATGGCACAAAAATTAGTGACGCCTGGTTCTCTAAACGGCAATACTTGTATCTTTTCTGGGAGCATGACATTTGCGGGCACTATCTCTCTTTCACCCTCAGTGCCCACTGAGTACAGAACAGGTATCCACCTGCTGAGCGTGTACGTAAGACGGCGCCCAACCACTAGAAGGCAGTGCAATTTGCTGAACCAAGCTGTTCCGTTGCACAGCCAAATCTAGATCTACATCACACAGTGACACAGTTTACAGCTGGAAGTTATGCCTCTGCAGCCACTATGAGCAGCCAGTTATCATCCCCGAACCTCAATCTGCCTGAAATCGCTCTCCTATGGACTCTGTACATCAGGACCCGATATCCACCAGTTCTTATTGACTTTTATGATTGTGTTAATGGCCCGACGTCCGAGATTTGGTGCATCTACACTGCTATTAAACATTCTGTAGTAATGAAAATCCGAACTAGACATATTTTCGTGAAGCATTAGTGTATTGGACACGAACTATATGAGGAAATAATTCATTATCCACTATCGATCAATGAGGTCATTACTTGTGTTCGGCTAATGTAACTAGTTTGTTAATCTGTGTATCATTAATTTTATGCTTCCAAAATGAAGCCGTATTGCTTTATCTCTTCCTGAGAATCTTATCTGGAGCTGTGAACCCACTTGTCAGCATAAACTGAATACATGAACACCTTACAATACAGTCCCCGAGTGTTCAAACCGCAGATATGCACATATTACAACAAGTATCCACATAGCCAGCGTTCATGTGAAGGCGGGCATCACCGCATTTCGTGTTCGATGATCATACACGTTAAAAAAATCCTAGTTGTTTTCCGAAAACATTGGCAGCCATCCAAAACGTATTTCCACAGTTCATTAACATTATTAGGATTTATGGAATACACCAAAATTTTAAAATACTCCCACACACAAAATTCCAATGGGTTCAAGGCAAGTGACCTGGGAAGCAATGGTGTTGGTGAATCACACTCGATACACAATTGAAGATCTGTGTTACATATTCCCAAACAGCCGCAAGGAGATGCCAGTGCACCGTCATTCATGGGCCACATACACGTCCTTTAACCTTAAGTGATGTCATCCAGATAGTCGATTAGCTTATGTTCCAGGAAATGTAGGTATACACGACCATTAAGGAGATGTAACTTAAGCAACCGAGCACCAACGACACCTGCCCAAATGACAACGAAAGATCGGCGCTGATGTGCCGTCTCAATGGTAGCACGTGTGTTATCATAAGCCCAAAAGTGCGAGTTGTGCTTGTTCCTAATACCGTCTCGGGTGTAAATATCACGTGCACGTGGAACTGTAGATCAATTCCACATTGTCCAACGATCCATTGGCAGATGACTACGTGTGCTGTTAAGTCGTATGCGGCCATGGTTTGCACATTTTGTACATGATATGAATACAACTGTCCCTCATGTTATATCCACCGTATGGCGAAGAGCAAAACGCGTACATCTGTAGCTGTCTTTCTCGTATTTCCGCCTGGAAATGCGTCCAGCTGTTGTACAGGATGGAGCAAATAAAAGTGGCTCGGACGAGTGGATACGACTCGACGTGAATGTACGCGTTTAACTACACCCCGTGACGTGCACACCACGTGTATTTCCGCCGCGTGATCCGCAACAGTTTGCAGCGTAGTGCGGGCTGTGTCAGTGTGAGTGGAGCACTGCGAAGGGGCGATCGTACTCACAGTGGAGTAGAGTGTGTTCGTTGTGGAAGGTTACGCGAAAGCAATTTTTTTGAAACGAAGTGGTCAGCTGTTCGCTGAGAAGTTTAATGGTGTGACAGTACCAGCAAAGACAGAAACACAATACTTAGTCCGAAAATGGCGTTAGGCAGGATATGTTTTATACAACTCAACAAATATTCCGAAACGTGTCTGCACACCCGAAAATGTGGCTGCAGTTCACCTGAATACGCTTCAGAGTTCTACAAAATCAAATCATCGCCTGTCAAAAGTGATCGGGGTATCACGTCGATCACGCGATCGAATACTCCGCCTGGATTTGCACGTGCGTCCATAACGAATGTCTGTTGTACATGCTTTAAAAACAGCAGATGCTCCTCAGCGCCTCCAGTTTTGTAAGTGGCTATTCATCGACATAACGATGAATGGCTTGGACATGGATCTTTTATTAATGTCTGATGATGCCTGGTTTCACCTGAGTGAGTATGTCAAATCACAGACTCACAGATTCTGGGCAGCGGAGAATCCGCGCAACTTCCACGATACACCATTGTATGATTAGAAGGTTGGTATTTGGTGTGCAGTGTCTGCACGCCCCATTATTCGTCTCATGTTCTTTCCTCAGACGCTGATTTCGGCGCGTTGCATTTCCAACATTTTAAAACTATTTCTGGCAGCATTAACGTAGGAGGAAAAGACCTGCAGATACTTCCAACAGAATGGAGCAAGTGCCCATACAGCCGGCCGAACCTTCGAGTACGTTTACACAATCTTCACGCCTGACGGAGTTGTTAGCAGAGGTCAGGCTGGTCGCGGCCGCAGCTGGCTACCCAGGACACCTGATCTGTCAGTGCGCGATTACTTTGTGTGTGGAGGCCGAAAATCAAAGGCGTATCACAACAACCCTCACAGTCTTCATAAAACGCAGCAGAACATTTTGTATGAGACTGCAGCAATTCCAATAGTCCACCTTCGATCTGCCTACAGCCACTTGCTGACGACCGCCCAGAAGTACCAAGAGGTGAATGGTGGTTACTTTCAACATCTGTTATAGTCAGGTTAGTACTGTATTTCCTTTCCTCTGTTGTGTTTCTTTGTACACTGGAACGCTGTTCTCTGGGCCTCTTTTATTTGCGCCACCCAGCGTATAATGCAATCTCCTCCGGTTGTGATGCCTACAGTGTTATTGGTCTACGGGCGCGTTGCAAATTGACTTGATGGTATCTGGTGAATACTTTGATGTCTGACTGTCTTCTCAGAGCATACGCTTCATGATACAATCGTGCTGCCTGCCGTACGTTGCCGTTAGTAGATCAATACATGAAGTTGATGTCCGACATTTATTCATTTGAAAATGTGTGTGAAGTCCTGGTAACCACTTCAAATGCTACAGGGGCACACCGCGTTTACTGTTCACTGTGGAAACTGACATCTGTAACGTAAAGAGATTAATAGTGTTGTAGCATGTGCATGGCTGTACTTGTGCATACGTCAGAGTCAAAATAGCATTATTTGTTGACAAAATAAAGGCTTTCACGACCAAATGTCCTCGTTGCGGGTGAGTCTTACGGGTTGAAACACACGCCCAAGTCGGAAGACTCGCCAGCAGTTATGGATTTGTTTCACTATCCTCTACTCGCCACTTTCTTTCGTACCTACAGGCAGAGGACATAAAGTAGTCGACGTCATTCCATTTCATATGATTCTGAAAATCGCACCATCAAACGCACCAAGTCGTCTAAATGTATGCATAAGGTCATCATTGCTGGAAGCGAGAGACAAAAAGAAAAATATCATTATACTAATTTAAAAGACTGAATATGAACTACAGAGACATAATCGTTCAGAATTTGCTCAGAGATATTTATTTAGAGGTTCGATCACATGTTTATCACTAATTTACTATTAGTATGTCAGATATGAAATTTCTCTGAAACTACGGCAAATACTTACGATACGACAAATAAAACAATGAACTATTCTTTAATTTATGACGAAAATAACACCTGAAAGGTTAACCAAAACTTGCGAAACAACTCTCACGACTAAGCTGAAAACAACTGCACAATAAACGCTCAAAACAACTGTAGAAACCGATAGTAAACATTAAGCTGGATGGAGACAGGGATATGAACTGCCGTTGTCTCCTTTGTGAATCCAGTGCCTCATCACTGCACTACGTATGGCAGAAGTTTCACGCACACGCGATAGAAGATGCCATATTACCGGTTTTAAATTAATTGTTTTAAAAGTACCGGACAACGGGCGATAACTAGTGGCGCCAGTAAAAAGCTGGGAAACGTGCGGTGGAAATAACCTTACCGGTGCACTGCTAATAGGCTGTAACGAAATGTATGGATATATTCACCGAATGTCGTTCGAAGACACTAGTTGAGCCGGTGAAAGTGAATCTTCCACGTTGAAGAAGGACGCAAATTATAGAAGTTGTGGTGTCACCACCAGACACCACACTTGCTAGGTGGTAGCCTTTAAATCGGCCGCGGTCCGTTAGTATACGTCGGACCCGCGTGTCGCCACTATCAGTGATTGCAGACCGAGCGCCGCCACACGGCAGGTCTAGTCTAGAGACTGCCTAGCACTCGTCCAGTTGTACAGCCGACTTTGCTAGCGATGGTTCACTGTCTACATACGCTCTCGTTTGCAGAGACGACAGTTTAGCATAGCGTTCAGCTACGTCATTTGCTACGACCTAGCAAGGCGCCATATTCAGTTACTATAATTATTATCTTCAAGAATGTATTCTGAACAGATAATATTGTGAATCATGTACCGTCAGGAGCGACGTTCATCATTAATGGATTAAAGTTAAGTATCAAACTAATTACGTCCGCTTTCTGAATTCTCATTCCTTGTCATGTTCCAGACCTCACGTCAGTATAGTTCTTCCCTCCTCACGTCAGCCTGCGTGAGCTAAAACGCGTGCATTTTGGCCTCCACTCGTAAAACGGTGTTGGCTCTTCTGCTAACACAAAAGAAATATTTTATCTCGGAAAGAGAAGTTAGCAATAATTAAACGACTTTTGGCTTATGGAGTTTCCTTTTACGACGCTAATGTATCCGTCCAAATCCACAGATAAAGTACATATATGCATGTTTTCCAATCATGAACTAAAATCTCTTTCTTTATGTAATTATTACTCGTCAATGTGAAAATATCGTACGTAGTGTTTGTAGCTGTTTTCTGCAAATTGTTGCTGGTATGGTCTCACACGTCTCCTAGATAGTGGAGAAATAATATTGTTCCATAATGAGTTAATAATGTTGGATTATGTTCGTTTATTTGCAATGATATATTTTTCTTACATTTAATTTCTCTTTTGGTTTAAAGGAACACGTTGCATGTAGGAATAAATTAAACGGATTACACTAACTCTAATAGAAAAATAATCGCTCATTTACAGCATTACAGAAAGGATATGCAGAAGATGAAGATGAAACTCTAATCTAGTTTTATCAAAGGAAAATTTTATGCGCGCAAACTCAATAACCACACCTGTACAACGCAAATGGCAGCATTCACTGAAATCAGTATTTTATTAGTAATAATTGGCAGCATTCAATACGCTTTAACCGTACTCCAATCAACAATACCTTTCGAGAGACAATGCTCTCATTGCGACGCTGCTCACTGTCGGCTCGTATAACTAAAATTCTAATTCCTAACACGGGCTGTGTCCACAGACTGATGATGAGAACAATGTCTTACTAAAAATTTTGATGAATTGTGTGAAGTACAGTTAAAATGTGTTCAATGCTACTAATTAGTATTAATTAAGCACTGCATCCGCTGCCTCACATCAAACCAGCCCTTAAAAAACTCCCTCAGTAACTAACGTCTCCATATGACGTACCAAATCGTTCGGAATCGCCCTGCGCTTTTTATATGCACACTCTTTATACAGAACTGTTCGGTGTCTCTTCTACTCCACTGGACAATAACCCTCGGATTACTAAGGGGGGGGGGGGGGGGCGGGAGGGGGTAGAGTACCTTACGCCTACTTCTTGAAAATATTGCATTCAGCATTCAGTTACTTTGTATTTAAAAAAAATTTAAAAGTATTTTTTAATGAATTCTTGTACCAGACTACAAGTAAATTTTCGATCTCCCAGTAATGCCTAACCCAAAAATTTAAGAGTCCCTAGTAAATATCACTTTCCCCAGTGGTCGTCGTATTCAATATTTCCTGGTTAAAGGACTTACTTATACATCAGTATCTCTTTAAAAAGTACGTTGAGAGTAAAAGTCAACAACAATGAACGAAATTTGCATTTTTGGTTCAAATGGTTCAAATGGCTCTGAGCACTATGGGACTTAACATCTATGGTCATCAGTCCCCTAGAACTTAGAACTACTTAAACCTAACTAACCTAAGGACATCACACAACACCCAGTCATCACGAGGCAGAGAAAATCCCTGACCCCGCCGGGAATCGAACCCGGGAACCCGGGCGCGGGAAGCGAGAACTCTACCGCGCGACAACGAGCTGCGGGCTTTGCATTTTTAAAATTTATTTCTATAGTTGCGAAGTTGATAGTCGAAATTATTGAAAGTACTTTGAAATTGCCAAGAGTGTGCTGAAGGAACATCCGATTAATTTCTATTTTGTAGGTGATGGGGGAGGGGTGTGGGAGGGGTGGGTATACAAAGTCTGAAATTTAATACACAGAGCTATACGAACAATGACTAAGTCGTCTGGGCAGCGAGTCAAAGAGCTTGGATGAGAAACAGGAATATGTCATTCCATGTAACTACGACTCCGTACCACAGTTTATCAATCGTAGTGCCTGGCGAACGGAGGCAAGCCTGTTCAAATTACCGGCATTGCGAACCAGAAGTGATCATTATGAGCACAATGACACCCCATACTACGGCAGCTGCTCGGCCCGTGTAATGATTATGATGATGATGGTGATGACAATGAATGCACTATGGCTATATTGATTCCTCCTCAAAGCCTCCACATATGGATACATCCATCCTGATGCTGTACGCCAACAGGGATTTCTGAAAAACCACGTGTTGCTACACTTGTTATGAATGTTGTAGTTGTGTGCACCACGTCAAGGGAAGCCGGAACAAAGACCGCTGTGCTAACTGCCAGCAATGCACCAGACCTCGTCAGTCAGTATCGAGACTTGGCTTGCTGCAAACAAGCCCAGATGCTAACACAAAATGTGCGAGGAGGCTTTACGATCCTGCGCAGCTGAGCGACTTTGTTTCAGCTCTCGGGCACTAGTCGAGTGGGTCCATTGAGATGCTGCACGTCGATGAGTATGAGTCTCCTGAGCCCATGGATCCCGTTTCATATGACAGTCGTGGAATCTCGACCAACGCAGCAGCAACGTTGTAGGCGATAAACCATTGGTCGGTAGGCCAGAAATCCTGCTGCTGTCGAAATGCGAAACGTGCTAGTAGTCGTTTCTTCTTCTTGCACTAGACATAATACTGCTTCTCATAAGCAATTTTGCAGGTACATCAGACGTTATACTGTCTGCAGAATGTACAAGCGAATAGAAGTAGTAGAAAAGAAGTAATAAATTGAAACGTAATGTCTGATGCTACAGCTTGACTGCGTGAACAGCGAAAACATAGTAAGCAACAAACGTTTTTCCTCCTATCGTTTTGTTGGGGGCTGTCAGGGAGAAATGTTTCGGAAACTTTTCGAATTATGTGTAAAGTTTATCGGAAGTCGTTAAGTGCTCTATTTCCCAAATAGTGGCCGAACATGCAGCTTGTGCGAGTTACGCAGCCTGAAAAATTCTACCTTTGTACGACATAGAACTTAGGGAATATGACGTTTTATACGTGGGAGTTCGATCTGATGTGGAAATTTGTTGGTTGCCAACTAATAACCAAGACACAATCATAATGAGTAGCTTCACACATATGAAATCAACTCCGAGAGCGTCTGACTAATAAAATCGTATACACTCTCTTCTAAGAGAATATATGTTCAAAAGAAACAAAATTAGCATTAAAAACCCATAACAGGACGTTTACTGCTCTCAGCACTCACAATTTTAAATTATGGGCAGCAACTCCATGAGTTTTCCAGGAAAATATGGCCATTGAATATTCGTCAGGAGTTGCACCAAGAATTAATCACCTTGTGTACTTTAAACTCTCTTTAATCATACGTTAGTGGACGGTAATTCCTATAACAAAGAGAAAGAACGCAGTAATATATATGTGTGTACGTGTTGTTGTGGTCTTTAGTCCGGAGACTGGTTTGATGCAGCTCTCCATGCTACTCTGTCCTGTGTAAGCCTCCGCATCTCCGAATAACTACTGTAACCTAACCTACATCCTTCTGAATCTGCTTAGTGTATCCATCTCTTATCTCCCTTTACGACTTTTGGCCCCCCCTCCCACCCACACTTACCTCCAACACTAAACTGCTGATCTCCTGATATCTCAGAATGTGTCCTATCAACAGATCCCTAATTTGGTCAAGCTGTGCTACAAATTTCTTGTTTACACAGTTGTATTCAGTACCTCCTCATCAGTTACGTGATCTACCAACCCAATCTTCAACATTCTGCTGTAGCACCACATTTTGAAAGCTTCTATTCTCTTTTGCCATAATATTACAGTTCTTAATGAGTAAGTTATGGCAGCGTTTTAAACGTTTAAATTCTGTCACAAAAAATCATTAAGTTTTGAAAATCAGATTTACGTTTGTCCTGCAAACCGTTAGACAGGCAACCTGAAACCAGAACTGTGCTTTGGGTTAGCTGTTCAGTAATATAAATGTGCGACAGCATGTACAGCTTTTCGGAAGCCTTCCTAGGCTAGGAATGTACACATTCAACTGCAGCTTCTTTTTGCGGTTTTCATATTCTTAGGGCGTCTTCTCCTAATGAAGTTTGACGGTCGTTGCAGTCCGCTCTGGACGTGATGTTGTAGCATGGAAGGTCCGACATGCAATTGTGCGATCTCCGAATATCCTTCAGCCTTCGCCTTCGAACAGACTTTTTACCTTGTGTTTTTCCTTCAATGGTGAGGTGTAATAACTGGTATATTTCGCCTCTCATAATGTGCCCTAAACATGGAGTTTTCCTTTTTTTAATAGTGAGCAATATTTATTATTGCTTGTCATCCGACGGTACTTCTTCATTTTAAATTTTCAGCACCCGAGGTATGCGTAAGAGAAGGCGATGCAGAGACATTTCAAAAGCATTAGTTCTTTTCTCTAGATATTGGTCAAGAGACCAGCTTTCGCATCCATGGGAAAAATGGAGAACACGTGGCGCCGAGTCAATAGCATTCTCAGTTGAGACAAGATCCGATCAAATGAAAAGTTTTTCATGTTAGTAAACTACCTCCTGGCCTATTCTATTCTAGGCATGGTCTCCTTCCTGCGCCCACACTGCTCATTCATAATAAATGACCAAGTACTTCAAGGATACATGCTCAGTCATTTATTTTTATTGACAAGATTGATTCGATTCTTCTCTTAGAGGAAACTACGAATTTGGTCTCGGAAATATTGACAAATAGGCCAAACTGTTAACTGCGGTCGACTAGACTGTCTATCTCGTGCTGGAGTGCAGATAGATCCTTTACTATGATAACATTGTCATCTGCTCGTCTAATAATTATAAATAACTTTCCGTTTATATGATCCCGTTGCTTCTCTAAAAATTGCTTCGGAGTAAATGCTAAATAAGAGAGGTCTATAGTGGGTGGACAAAGCGTTCTGTGTTGTTAACGAGGTATTATCCTTGAACTGGTGGCGATTCCTTGACTCGGCTGTAATGACCTCGATATCGTCTGAACGTTAAAAGCTAATCTCCCTTTTCCATTTTGGTTCTTTAGGAGAAGCTTATATTCCCCAAGGAACGTCACAGTGGTTTGGCTGCCGCTCGGCATGCACGGGCTTATCGCGGTGTTCAGTCCGCATGCTATGAATCAGATAGCGGTCTGCTCAGAATGCAGCACGGCGGCCACAGAGAACCATCAGCATACCGATCGGCTCATTTTTCTCAGACGCGGACTCTTCGTCACATACACTATGTGATCAAAAGTATCCGGACGACCCCAAAAACATACATTTTTCATATTAGGTGCATTGTGACGCCACCTACTGTCAGGTATTTCATATCAGCGACCTCAGTAGTCATTAGACATCGTGAGAGAGTAGAATGGGGCGCTCCGCGGAACTCACGGACTTCGAACGTGGTCAGATGATTGAGTGTCACTTGTGTCATACGTCTCTATGCGAGATTTCCACATTCCTAAACATCCCTAGGTCCAATGTTTCCGATGTGACAGTAAAGTGGAAACCTGAAGGAACACGTGCATTACAAAAATGTACAGGCCGACCTCGTCTGTTCACTGACAGAAACCTCCGACAGTTGAAGAGGGTCGTAATGTGTAATAGGCAGACATCTATCCAGACCATCACACAGAACAAGTAGGAGTATTATTCGTGCCTTGCAGACATATTGCTGATTGCTTTAAATGTGTACTTACCCTTTCCTCGTCTGCTGTGTTTCAGAGACCTGTTTTAGCTACAGTGAGAGCATTTTTGACGAAGGCAATGATGTTATAAGAGATGCTATTACATTATGACGTATTGCTTTATACTTTGTTAATACGCATTGTAAAGAATAAAGCATTATTGTTAACATAATTTATTTTCTTGTTTTTTCCCTACATTACTCACACTTACTTCTGCTCTTAATATGATAGTTATAATTATATTGTGATCTGCGTTGAATCGTGATTTTTTTTAGCGTCGAAGCGTAGAACTGACACACAAGACCACCTTTCTGTCACTGTATGCAGTCTTCCATGAGGTTAAACAGCTTTTTCTCCTCAATAGCGTACCGTTGTCGATCTCGGTGCTGCACAGTTTCATACGACCTGGTAAAAAGTGCTGTGCGACATGTGCACCCCACTAAGCTAGTAGCGACTAGATTTTGTATTGGCACGCATTACGGGGAGAAAAAGAAAATTTGGGTGCTGCCCATGGCTATGCTCCATACCGCTTTAATATATAGCATCACACCGCACCTGTAATCGGAACTGGCGATTTAAGCTGCTTGGTTTCTTAATTATGCATCACATGTTGGATGAAAGGATGATATTACACTCCTGGAAATTGAAATAAGAACACCGTGAATTCATTGTCCCAGGAAGGGGAAACTTTATTGACACATTCCTGGGGTCAGATACATCACATGATCACACTGACAGGCCCACAGGCACATAGACACAGGCAACAGAGCATGCACAATGTCGGCACTAGTACAGTGTATATCCACCTTTCGCAGCAATGCAGGCTGCTATTCTCCCATGGAGACGATCGTAGAGATGCTGGATGTAGTCCTGTGGAATGGCTTGCCATGCCATTTCCACCTGGCGTCTCAGTTGGACCAGCGTTCGTGCTGGACGTGCAGACCGCGTGAGACGACGCTTCATCCAGTCCCAAACATGCTCAATGGGGGACAGATCCGGAGATCTTGCTGGCCAGGGTAGTTGACTTACACCTTCTAGAGCACGTTGGGTGGCACGGGATACATGCGGCCGTGCATTGACCTGTTGGAACAGCAAGTTCCCTTGCCGGTTTAGGAATGGTAGAACGATGGGTTCGATGACGGTTTGGATGTACCGTGCACTATTCAGTGTCCCCTCGACGATCACCAGTGGTGTACGGCCAGTGTAGGAGATCGCTCCCCACACCATGATGCCGGGTGTTGGCCCTGTGTGCCTCGGTCGTATGCAGTCCTGATTGTGGCGCTCACCTGCACGGCGCCAAACACGCATACGACCATCATTGGCACCAAGGCGGAAGCGACTCTCATCGCTGAAGACGACACGTCTCCATTCGTCCCTCCATTCACGCCTGTCGCGACACCACTGGAGGCGGGTTGCACGATGTTGGGGCGTGAGCGGAAGACGGCCTAACGGTGTGCGGGACCGTAGCCCAGCTTCATGGAGACGGTTGCGAATGGTCCTCGCCGATACCCCAGGAGCAACAGTGTCCCTAATTTGCTGGGAAGTGGCGGTGCGGTCCCCTACGGCACTGCGTAGGATCCTACGGTCTTGGCGTGCATCCGTGCGTCGCTGCGGTCCGGTCCCAGGTCGACGGGCACGTGCACCTTCCGCCGACCACTGGCGACAACATCGATGTACTGTGGAGACCTCACGCCCCACGTGTTGAGCAATTCGGCGGTACGTCCACGCGGCCTCCCGCATGCCCACTATACGCCCTCGCTCAAAGTCCGTCAACTGCACATACGGTTCACGTCCACGCTGTCGCGGCATGCTACCAGTGTTAAAGACTGCGATGGAGCTCCGTATGCCACGGCAAACTGACTGACACTGACGGCGGCGGTGCACAAATGCTGCGCAGCTAGCGCCATTCGACGGCCAACACCGCAGTTCCTGGTGTGTCCGCTGTGCCGTGCGTGTGATCATTGCTTGTACAGCCCTCTCGCAGTGTCCGGAGCAAGTATGGTGGGTCTGACACACCGGTGTCAATGTGTTCTTTTTTCCATTTCCAGGAGTGTATATATCAGTACTTTAATAAGAGGGAGTCTATCACTCTAGAGACACTGTACCACTTACCACAATCACGAATATGAAGTATATTAGCAGAAATTGGTATCGATGCAGCGGGAATATATAAATTCTATCCAAAGCAGAGCAGGCTGACGTTGAAATGGAAGAACAGCCTGTACTATGGCAATGGCGTTCTATAGATGACTACTAGCTTATGGATTCGGATAAAATACTAGATTTTTTTATCAAAATGGTTAAGTGCGACTATGTAACGTTTGGGCGAAAAGTCTATATCTTCCTCCGCTAAAAAGAACCTGAGTTTTAATCTCTGATTTATAACTATGGATATGGACTGTTCGAGTTTGACCATGTCTAAATGCTAGTGCTATGGAACTACGCTTCAAAAATTAGCATGGAAAGTACATGGTGTGTAAGACTGTTGTTTTAATGGAGTACTTCTTAGTGATGGCAGAGAGTGCACTACACAGCATAACTGTAGTTAAATAGCGCTGACACTCATTTGGGATCTATGTCACACAAATCTGATTCGATTGCATCGCAGAATTATTGGTTTTTTTTTTTCTTCCTAAGCAAATTACATGTAGAAATCTGGATGGAGCCTATATGCATGTATACGGTATGGAAGACTGTAGTTTTAATGGAACGTTTGTTAATTATGAACTGGAGTACCACATACAGCGTCATTGTAATTAAACAGAAGTTTGGAGACTTCGTGACAGTGTTTCACAAATAATTGTTTCCCTACGCTTTGAACTCTGCATTTATTGCATCCAAAACCTGTTGGAAAGAACTTTCATTGACATTAGAATGACTGCGTGAATGAAATCACAAACAGCACATTTCCATTCCAATGGCCCCATTATCTTAAGCAGGACAATACCAAAGATCTAATCTCACTCTACTGCAGCACATACTGCTTCTTGCAGACAACGTATGTGCATGACACTTTCATTATTTAGGAATATGATCATCACAGTGAGCTGTTAATTTTAATGTAGCAACATTAAGCACAATGAACGGCAATGCAGCAAGACATCAGTCTGAGAAAGAAAGTGTCATAATTAGCCGTCAACCGACCATCAATATATATGTTGTTTTGCAGCACAGCTTTTCCCATTCTGTTTGAATGACCTTCACCATCGTCATCACCATCATCATCACCATACGTTCTCAACTTGCATTACAGCTCTAAGGTCATTGTCGGCTGCTATCCTGATATTAAGACGCATACGTGCTGGTGGACAGTAACATCGATTTGACATCGATTTGACAGCTGAGCTCTACATAGTCGCTGTCCACCAATCATGTGAGACCACATCAGTTTGCGTTATGCGACTGATCTGCACACACTGTAAAGCGAAACTCTGATGTCATCTTGGTATTATCATCACTTACCCCATACCAAAGAAGTTTTCCACCGCTTGTATGTACTCTTCAAATAAAGAGCTTGTGTTCTGTTGTGTGCTTCCATAGGGGTAGCAGAAGGAGTGAGAGCACTATTTTAGCTGTTTGCAAATTAGGAGGAAATTGTAGGTTCTTAAAAGTAACATAACTTTTTTACTAGATAAGATTTAAGAATCTTGTAAGAGCTAATTAGTCTGCATGCTGCCAGCTGCAGTGTTAACTTATAAAAATGAGCATATTTTTAAAAAATTTAGCCCGACCTACAATTTCCTTCTATTATCCCAAATTTTCATTTCTAGCTCACTTTTTTCCATATAAAAACTATAAAAATATAAATGATGTTATAAAATACGTGTAAAATTAGGGAAAAATAAATAAAAAGAATGTTTTTTCTTCTGACATGCCTTTTTTCAGAAAAAATCGAATTTAAGAAAATAATAAAAACGGGTTCCAATTATTATGTTTTTATATGATCTACACCTTCCGTAATTCTTTGATTTAGGACAGACAAGATTAATACGAACTATTGTTTTTACATGTAACTTTTATTTTATGCTAAAAAGATACATATTCTTTACATATATTATAATATCCATCTTTAAGAAAAAAATAACTTTCAAACTAGAAATATATTCTACTATGACGAAAAAACGTAAAATTAAATTTTAGTTGAAAATTTACTACTCAAACCACGGTTTTGCAGCAAAACTCCCATCTTTTTGGGGGGAGACCCTGGGCTACACTACTCATGATTATTTAAAAATGATCAGTATTGAGCAGAATTAGAACCACGGAATGTCCCCAGGATACATTTCATGGTTCAAATCCATCCACCTAGCTTACTGAGCTACCGGCTCTAGCCAGTATATGGCACTTTAGTTCTTTATCTCATTCAGTGGTCTGCATTACCTCGTGACAGCCAGTTAATCTGCATGTGGTCAGCCACAGGGTTATCTTTGTCGCGTTTCCTCTCCTGGTTACATTTAGGAAACCATTATAATGGGCCTGCTACCATCACCGACTCATTCAATGCTCTTCAGTTAGCAACAGCATTCCAAACAGATCGATTTTCGTTCATATATTAACAGACTTTAAAAATTCAAATTGCTAACGTAATCTACATATAAAGTACTATCTAAAAAATAATGACCGAACATCGATTTTAAAAATCTAAAGTGCTAACATAATGTATGTAAGAAGGACTATCCAAAAAAACAACTAAAACCGATTTCAAAAATTCAAAGCGCTAACATAATTTACATGAAAAGGGTTATTAAAGATTCTCTGCTAGTATCCTACGCTGAGTGTCATACGTTAAAACATTTTTTTCCATACATAACTATGTATGCTAAAGTATCTGAAGAAATTTTTGCATTAAAATTTGTAACTAATTTCATTGTTGTCTCCTGACAGTATTTTTACTGTGAGTCATATTAATCACATAAATTGGATAGTTATGAAATTTTATGGACTAACATCTACATCTCCTGTACACTGTTTGTATGGCGGTATGACATCCACTCTGTCATTTGAAAAGCCATAAGGTGAGTGAACGGTATGGCGCAGAATGCGCGCTGTTAGTGAAACTGTTTTACGTGAACGGCAGCACTTAAGAGAGTTTTGCCGAGTGAAGGGTCTCAGGAGGGGGCCGACATCATTGAATGGTTTAAAGAAGATAATAAAATTCGAAAACACTGGCGACTCTAGGGTGGTACATGGAATAGGGAGGCATTATATCCCGATAGGAGCTGCTGACGAGATTGCTGTTGCTGTAACTGACCATGCAGCACATGCCCTGTGTAGTACAAGTGTTAGCGTTTGTTCAGTGGCACCAGAATTGTCCATCCCACTGTCAATAGTACAGAAAGTGTTGTGGCCTATTTTACGCTGGTATCCGTACAAGATCCAGACGGTGTAGCAAGTGAGACCTCATGACCCACAGCAACGTTCTGAATTTGCTCTTCGGTTTCTGGCACGGATAAAAATGTCCGCCCCCGGTAGCTGAGTGGTCAGGGACTGGGTGTTGCGTTGTCCTAATCATCATCATTTAATCCCCATCGACGCACAAGTCGCAGAAGTGGCGTCAAATCGAAAGACTTGCACCACGGTGAGCGGTCTACCCGACGAGAGGCCCTCGTCACACGACATTATTATTACGGATAAAAATTGATGAGATGTGGCTGGGCAATATTGTATGGAGTGATTAGGCACATTTTACGTTACATGGTGCAGTGGATAGACATAACTGTCGAATCTGAGGTACTATGAGACCGCGTGTTGTGCATGAAGAGCCACTGCACTCACCATATGTGATTATGTGGTGTGGATTTACAAGCACCTTCACTTTTGGTCCGTTCTTCTTTGAAGAGGGCTTCACATGTGTACCATGAAGTCTGCACGTTATTGAGACCTCGTTGTACAGTATCTGATTACAGCTTTGGAAGAGAACAACTGTGTGGAAATCACAATTTTCATGCAAGATGCGCCAACACCTCATGTCCCTCGCCCAGCGAAAGATCTGCTTAATGCAACCTTTTACAAACGTGTCATCTCCAGAGGCTTTCCAGATGTATGGCCTGCAAGATCACCTGATTTCAATCCATACGACATTTGGCTCTGAGGGCATAAAACAGGACGCGTTTACCATGGACACGTTCGGTCTCTACCTGATCTGAGGATGAGAATACAGGAAATACTGCTCAGATTCCACTGCAACTGTTGCGAGTAGCTGTTGATCACATCATTTTACGGATGCAGCGACCCGTCGCCATATTGAACACATTGTGTAAGAGGAGGTTAATAATAAAATCAACAATATGTCTTCGTCACTTGATTGACCTTTTTTGCCCACGTTCCGTTTCTGCTCTATTACACAGGGAACTTTCCTATACGTCTTTCTTGCATTCACAGTTCCAGATTTGCTCCTGGTGGTTAAAATTGGAACTATTTTTTTTACACCGCTAATAGGTCTGCATTATCGCTTTAGATTCTTGTACCAAGTTTTGCTGATATACGATAATTACAGCCCACACTGAACCCCTGTGATAAGCTGCACTTTAATTGTAACTACCCGGTACATTACTTCAGGTCACATTTGCAATCTGTCAACACCAGTATAGCGGACTTTCGCTCGTGGGAAAGATAATTAATCCAGTTATTACGTTCATATGGAGCGGAAGATGTACGCAGTTGTGAGCTCACATAACATGCGACTACGTTTAACCTTACTTATTCCGTAAACCATTGTCCACTATTAGCGATGTGTTCGTACAAATGTACATCGCTAAATAGTTAACAGCTTTTAAAATGAATTCAGCACTTGATAATGGCACTATTCTCTTCATAGGTGGGACGAGCGAACTAGACATGACATACTCTATCAAATGAATTCCCAGACTCTACAGTTTGGGGCCAACTGCCACCGTTTTGCCGCAAAAACAAAAACGACGCTAGCGGCACTGATGTGACTATCGATCTCAGCAATCGTATAAGTAGCTCAAACGGTCGATAATCGGTGTCAGGGGCACGTTCTGTGGATGGACCAACTGGTTTCTAAGCGTGCACCCATCACGATGGGAAACACGTCCGGCGTACTTCACGACCAAAAACAGTCCCGTGTGGGGACAGCTTTAGGATTTACTGTCGCAGTATATCCAACGTAGCCTTCCATATAGAACCTTAAGTAAGGGAGAACTTACTTTGTATGCAGTAGAGTATTGCAGCAGGGCGATTCCATGTTCTCCTTTTCAGTAGAAGTTGCTATGGTGTACGGGAAGCTGTTAAAGATGACTGAGAGAATACAAAATGACAGCTAGCTCTAAAAGTAGAAAAATGTAAGTTAGTGCGGATGAATCGAAAAGAACAAACCCGTGGTGTTCGGATACAGCATTAGTAGTGCCCTGCTTGACACAGCCACGTCGCTTAAATATCTGGGCATAACGTTGCAATGCGATAAGAAATGGATCGGGCATGTGAGGATTGTGGTAGGGAAGGTGAATAGTCGCTTTCGCTTTATTGGGAGAATTTTACCAAAGTGTGATTCATCTGTAAAGGAGGCCGCATATAGGACCTTAGTGTGACCTATTCTCGAGTGTTGCTCTAGTGTTTCGGGTCCACACCAGGTCGATTAAAGGAAGACATCGAAGCAATTCAGAGGCACGCTGCAAGATTTGCTAACAGTATATTCTAACGAAACACGCAGGTGTTACGGAGATGCGTCGGTAAAACAAATGGGAATCCCTGGAGGAAGGCGACGTTCTTTCCGAGGAGCAGTATTCATAAAATGTAGAGAACAGGCATTTGAAGCTGACTACAAAACTATCCTACTACTGCCAACACACGTTTCGCGTATGGACCACGAAGATAAGATAAGGGAAATTAGGGCTCATACGGAGGCATATACAGGGTGTTACAAAAAGGTACGGCCAAACTTTCAGGAAACATTACTCACACACAAATAAAGAAAAGATGTTATGTGGACATGTGTCCGGAAACGCTTAATTTCCATGTTAGGGCTCATTTTAGTTTCGTCAATATGTACTGTACTTCCTCGATTCACCGCCAGTTGGCCCAATTGAAGGAATGTAATGTTGACTTCGGTGCTTGCGTTGACATGCGACTCATTGCTCTACAGTACTAGCTTCAAGCACATAAGTACGTAGCATCAACAGGTTAGTGTTCATCACGAACGTGGTTTTGCAGTCAGTGCAATGTTTACAAATGCGGAGTTGACAGATGCCCATTAGATGTATGGATTAGCACGGGCAGTAGCCGTGGCGCTGTACGTTTGTATCGAGACAGATTTCCAGAACGAAGGTGTCCCGACAAGAAGACGTTCGAAGCAATTGATCGGCGTCTTAGGGAGCACGGAACATTCCAGCCTATGACTCGCGACTGGGGAAGACCTAGAACGACGAGGACACCTGCAATGGACGAGGCAATTCTTCGTGCAGTTGACGACAACCCTAATGTCAGCGTCAGACAAGTTGCTGCTGCACAAGGTAACGTTGACCACGTCACTGTATGGAGAGTGCTACGGGAGAACCAGTTGTTTCCGTACCATGTACAGCGTGTGCAGGCACTATCAGCAGCTGATTGGCCTCCAAGGGTACACTTCTGCGAATGGTTCATCCAACAATGTGTCAATCCTCATTTCAGTGCAAATGTTCCCTTTACGGATGAGGCTTCATTCCAACGTGATCAAATTGTAAATTTTCACAATCAACATGTGTGGTCTGACGAGAATCGGCACGCAATTGTGCAATCACGTCATCAACACAGATTTTCTGTGAACGCTTGGGCAGGCATTGTTGGTGATGTCTTGATTGGGCCCCATGTTCTTCCACCTACGCTCAATGGAGAACGTTATCATGATTTCATACGGGATACTCTACCTGTGCTGCTAGAACATGTGCCTTTACAAGTACGATACAACATGTGGTTCATGCACGATGGAGCTCCTGCACATTTCAGTCGAAATGTTCGTACGCTTCTCAACAACAGATTCGGTGACCGATGGATTGGTAGACGCGGACCAATTCCATGGTTTCCACGCTCTTCTGACCTCAACCCTCTTGACTTTCATTCTTTCATATATAGGGGCATTTGAAAGCTCTTGTCTACGCAACCCCTGTACCAAATGTAGAGACTCTTCGTGCTCGTATTGTGGACGGCTGTGATACAATACGCTATTCTCCAGGGCTGCATCAGCGCATCAGGGATTCCATGCGACGAGGGTGGATGCATGTATCCTCGCTAACGGAGGATATTTTGAACATTTCCTGTAACAAAGTGTTTGAAGTCACGCTGGTACGTTCTGTTGCTGTGTGTTTCCATTCCATGATTAATGTGATTTTAAGAGAAGTAATAAAATGAGCTCTACATGGAAAGTAAGCGCTTCCGGACACATGTCCACATAACATATTTTCTTTCTTTGTGTGTGAGGAATGTTTCCTGAAAGTTTGGCCGTACCCTTTTGTAACATCCTGTAGACAGTCGTTATCCCTCGCTCTATCTGCGAGTGGAACAGGAAAGGAAGCGACTATTAGTGGTACAAGCTGTCCTCCACCACGAACAGTACGGTGGCTTGTGGAGTCTGTATGTTGATGTACATGTAGACTCGCTGCAAACAGCTTGTCCAGAATACAGTACTTCAAACCAGATGCTTCACACAGTGAAGCCTATTCGATGTAGGCGTGCGCCTGTTTGGTTAGTCCAAATGAGAGCGGAAGAGACTTTGGTCTTGGGACGACAGGTGGGGCTGTAGAGCGTACGCGTCCCATTCTCGTTTCCACTGATTACGCAGAGTGTCCTGGCCCACATAATCCAGCCACGGAGTCGGGAGACTCAGACATTTTTCATACCAACATTGGCACGAGCCACGCGCCCTTACTGCAACCCCCTCCCGCTCCCTCTCCACGAGCTTCCGCTGCATATCCTGCTGTAATTTATGGCGCCCACAGTTTTTGCGACGACTCGTTTTGTTTCGCTTCTGACCCCCGTCGTTTCCCGACCCACCACAGACACTCTCCCCGCCTCCCCGCCCTCCACATTTCCGGGAGCGACTGCGCTCACTCTGCTGCCTCTCCCTTCGCGAGGGCCCTCCATCCCACCGAGCCGGGACACTCGATCTGATTGTATATCGGCTGCGTATCGCATCCCGCTGCCATCTCATTAAATATTGGCTCTCTCCTGGAGCGGTGCTGACGTACAGAAGACACAGGCTCTGTTTATGGACACCTCAGAAGTACGCTAAAACTATAGGATTAAAGATTCTTTCGTTTTTAGCCTTATAACTGACCGACTGGATGACGTAACAACTTTTACACTTGTTCTTTCTACGAAGGGTGTTCAATAAGTAATGCAGCATATTTTTTTCAGCCTGTTTCGGTTGAAAAAAAAAATGCTGAATTTGTTCTGAGACACCTTGGAGTTTTCAAGCTTCAGCCCCTATATTTCCGTGAAGTTCCGATATGTGGCGATACTACACTACTGGCCATTAAAATTGCTACATCACGAAGATGACGTGCTACAGACGCGAAATTTAACCGACAGGGAGAAGATGCTGTGATATGCAAATGATTAGCTTTTCAGAGTATTCACACAAGGTTGGCGCCGGTGGTGACACCTACAACGTGCTGACAAGAGGAAAGCTTCCAACAGATTTCTCATACACAAATAGCAGTTGACCGGCGTTGACTGGTGATACGTTGTTGTTATGCCTCGTGTAAGGAGGAGAAATGCGTACCATCACGTTTCCGACTCTGATAAGGATTTTAGCCTATCGCGATTGCGGTTTATTGTATCGCCAAATTGTTGCTCGCGTTGGTCGAGATTCAATAATTGTTAGCAGAATGTGGAATCGGTGGGTTCAGGAGGGTAATACGGAACGCCGTGCTGGATCCCAACGGCGTCGTATCACTAGCAGTCGAGATGACAAGCATCTTATCCGCATGGCTCTAACGGATCGTGCAGCCACGTCTCGATCCCTGAGTCAACAGATGGGGACGTTTGCAAGACAACAACCATCTGCACGAACAGTTCGACGACGTTTGCAACAGCATGGACTATCAGCTCTGAGACCACGGCTGCGTTTACCCTTGGCGCTGCATCACAGACAGGAGCGCCTGCGATGGTGTACTCAACAACGAACGTTGGTGCGTGCACGAACGGCAAAACGTCATTTTTTCGGATGAATCCAGGTTCTGTTTACGGCATCATGATGGTTGCAGCCGTGTTTGGCGACATCGCGGTGCACGCACATTGGAAGCGTGTATTCGTCATCACCATACTGGCATATCACCCGGCGTGATGGTATGGGGTACCATTGGTTACACGTCTCGGGCACCTCTTGTTCGCATAGACGGCACTTTGAACAGTGGAAGTTACATTTCAGATGTGTTACGACCCGTGGCTCTACCCCTCATTCGATCCCTGCGAAACCCTACATTTCAGCAGGATAATGCACGACCGTATGTTGCAGGTCCTGTACAGACCTTTCTGGATACAGAAAATGTTCTACTGCTGCCCTGGTTAGCACATTCTCCAGATCTCTCACCAATTGAAAACGTCTGGTCAATGGAGGCCGAGCAACTGGCTCGTCACAATACGCCAGTCACTACTCTTGATGAACTGTGGTATCGTGTTGAAGCTGCATGGGCAGCTGTATCTGTACACGCCATCCAAGCTCTGTTTGACTCAATGCCCAGGCGTATCAACGCCGTTATTACGGCCAGAAGTGGTTGTTCCGGGTACTGATTTCTCAGGATATGTGCACCCAAACTGCGTGAAAATGCAATCACATTTCAGTTCTAGTATAATATATTTGTCCAATGAATATCCGTTTATCATCTACATTTTTTCTTGGTGTAGCAATTTTAATGGCCTGTAGTGTATACGCAGCCTTCAAAATGGCGTGTGCAAAAGAGGTGCCTTCGATACGGAGAGCCTCATTGAGTTTCTTTAGGCGGAATACCAGAGCATCGCAGACATTGATAATATTCATTGGCGGTTGCAGAATGTTGACGGAACCGTGGCAGTGAACAAAAGCACGGTGAGTCGTTGGGCGACGCATCAATTATCATCACAACATCGTCGACCACAACTTTTCGATCTCCCACATGCCGGCCGGCTGCACACAGTGGACTCTCTCATTGGAGGTATTTGATGGATCACAAGCAGACACTTCGCTGCTCAACTGGACGTCTCTGTTGGTAGTGCTGACACAGTCGTCCACCTGTTGGGGTATTCATAGATTTGTGCCCGGGGTTTCCTCGTCGCCTAACAGAAAACCATAAAGAGCAAGGAAAGACCAACTCTGCGGAATTACTTGCGCGTTACGAGGCTGATCGTGACAATTATTTGTCGAACATCGTCACAGGCGATGAAACGTGGGTTCATCACTTCGAACCGATCAGAACGGCAATCAGCTGAGGAACGCCACACCACCTCTCTTCTGAAAAACATGTTTAAAGCTACTTCCTCAGCCTGTAAAGTAACAGCGACAGTCTTCTGCGACCCTGTATGGGTTATTCTGTTTGATGTCCTCCCTCATGGTACCACGATCAATTCTGAAGTGCGTAGTGTTACCGTCAGGAAACTGAATTGGTCACCACAAAAATGCAGACGAACTTCTCCATGACAACGCAAGGCCTCACATAAGTTCGCTCACCTGAGAGGATCTCACAAAACTTGGACTGTTCTTCCTCATCCACCCTACAGTCCGGACCTCGCACCTTCCGACCTCTTCCACCTGTTTGGCCCAATGAAGGATGCACTTGGTGGGAAGCAGTACATGGGTTGTGGGAGTTACAGATGCAGCAAGACTTTGTCTCCGACGCCGACCGTTAGAGTGATACAATGCGGGCATACAGCCCCTCTCGGTAAGGTGGCTTAAGACTGTGGTATTGAAAGGTGATTATGTTGAAAAACAGGGTTTTGTAGCGGAAAGAGTTTTGAACAATATGGTGTATTAGAATTCTGAATAAAGCCAACCTGCTTTCAGAAAAGAATTGTGTTGCATTGCTTATTGAACGCTCCTCTTATGTTGTTTCCCATTTTTCAGGCACTCCATCCTTCCCCACGTAGTATCCTTCATTCTTATGTCCACGTCATTTGAACATCTGCACCGTAGTCTGTCTCTAACACTTCCTATATCACTGAAGCCTGTCCCTGCAGAACTGAAGAAAAGGTGCATCGTGTGCCAGCAATCCTTGCACCTTGTCGTCCAGTATCGATCCCTTTGGCCGCTTCTGTCGGAACAAACTTACGGACTCCTAGGCCGCGGTGCAAAATGAAGAAAGGTTTTTTTTTTCCTTTATTGTTATTTGTATACCTGTACAAATCAGGCAGGCTGGCAGCGGCACACTAGTGTTCACAAAAGCATAAGAACGAAGAACGATAATGAACATAGTGATGGATAAAAGAGAGAGGTCACAGAGACACAAAAAACACGGAGTCGTTCACACGTGACGATAAACACACTGAAAACACGTTGACACGGCGCACAGAACACTGATGAATCCGACGGCACAAGTGAACGTAGTAGCGGGACGGCGGACACCAAAAACACTAAACGTCATCACACACACGAGACACAGAAGGCGATGATCTCCGGCGCGTGAAAGTTCACTATGCGTGTGCGAGTCTGGGGACCTGCCAAGAGAGGAGGAGGAGGAAGGGGAGTGGGAGAGCGAGAGGGGAGAGCAGGGATGCCACAGGCAGGAGAGAGAGGGGGGAGGGAGGAAGGGGTAGGGGAATCCCGGGGGAAGAGGGGTGGAGGGAGGGGATGGGGGAAAAGGAAAGAGAAGGGAAGAGAAGAGAAGGGAGGGAGGGTGCCTAAAGGAAAGGACACCGGAAGTGGGGGGTGGGGCAGGATCAAAGTTGATAGGAGGGGTAGATGGAGGGGACGAGGAAATCATCAGGGAGGGGGAGCTGGCGGAAGCCACCTTGGGAGAGGGTAAGGAGGGTGGAGACATGGAGACCGGGTGGGACGTGGGAATACAGGCACGGCAGCGGGCAGGGGTGAGAGAGGATCGAGGAGATGAGCGGGTGAGGAGGATCGAGTTTACGGGAGGTGTACAGGATGAAGAAAGGGTAGTTAGAAAATAACATATGCAGTAGTGTTGAGAGTAGCCTGGACGAGAAAGCACGAGTGTGGTGTGGGGACGTTGGCTGTCCATGGCCTGTTGACGTCGGCAGTGCGCCTGTGGCCGTGACAGAAGGGGCAGTGTGTATTGTATCGTCAACCACCCGATGCACCCTGTGGTCTGTATTCCGTAATGCGGCGCTGGGCAGAAACTGGAAAGAAAGCCGATACTAGAGCGAGTTCACTGCAGAACAACTTGGTTGAGCTTCGCCTTCCTGCTTGTGTGAGCTTGAAGTTTGGCAGACGTTGATCGTTAAATGTGACTACTGCACGTCCTTTCTGTCTCATTTCGCCCACGTTCTGTCTTCTGTATAGTCTATATACACTGGTATCATATATTATTGGTAGAATACCTCCAAGTATAGTTGGTCGCGCTGGTATTCAGCAGCAATTCTGCGAGGGCGACTAACTTATTTGGTTCGCCTCTTGTTGAAGGATTTGTTTTATTGTTTGCCGTATGCTATGCAAGTTACTATAAGATTCTATTTTGTGTGATGGTACTGTATGATGTTTAATGGAACCTAATAAGTGGTTGCTGGCAAATTGGTCTAATGTATTGACTCCAACAAATACGGCTTGTATTAATTAGCACGTATCTACATACATACTCCGCAATCCACCATACGGTGCGTGGCGGAGGGTACCTCGTACCACAACTAGCATCTTCTCTCCCTGTTCCACTCCCAAACAGAACGAGAGAAAAATGACTGCCTATATGCCTCTATACGATCCCTAATCTCTCTTATCTTATCTTTGTGGTTTTTCCGCGAAATGTAAGTTGGCTGCAGTAAAATTGTACTGCAGTCAGCATCAAATGCTGGTTCTCTAAATTTCCTCAGTATCGATTCACGAAAAGAACGCCTCCTTTCCTCTAGAGACTCCCACCCGAGTTCCTGAAGCATTTCCGTAACACTCGCGTGATGATCAAACCTACCAGTAAATATCTAGCAGCCCGCCTCTTTATTGCTTCTATGTCCTCAAACCGACATAGGGATCCCAAACGCTCGAGCAGTACTCAAGAATAGGTGGATTAGTGTCTTATAAGCGGTCTTCTTTACAGATGAACCACATCTTCCCAAAATTCTACCAATGAACCGAAAACGACTATCCGCCTTCCCTGCAACTGCCAACTGGTCCCTGCTCAAAGGGTATAGTAAAATCGTTGCCTCATTGTTCGTGTGCGTTGGCACTGCTGTTGTATGTCAAACTTAAGCAAATTTGGTAAGTTTTATTTTAGAGTAAAAGAAAAAAGTAACAGTATTTGCGGCACAATAATTAAACTATCAAGTCATTTGAACTATATCCCGTATAGAAATTTCTTGCTTGCTTACAAATTTAGAGACCCATTCGTCATATTTTCAGAACTACTTAGAATCTCACCTTGGCCAAATGAACACATATGCTGTACGTCAGTAAAGCCGCCTTAGAGTATAACACTGCGCATTAATAGTTTTGGGTATGCTGTATTCATTGTCTTGTGTGGTTGTATTTTAACTTGTCCGGTGGGCTGTGATTAGAAATTATTACGTCCAAAAGACGGTTAATCGACAGAGAATTTTTAAACAGTTGTTAAACTAATAATTTGGGTCGTCACTGTTTTTGGTCAGACCAAAACTGTTGCTGAATGATCATTTTTAATTGTGTATTAATTTCAATTACTAGATAAATGTTTTAAGATTTCTTCTGTTTTTATTGCCTGTTATATTATCCAGGTTTAAGGTTGTTCTGGTAGAGTCTTTCTACGTTTGCTGTCTTCGTGATAGTCTTCAATATTGTTTATTTGTTGTTTCGAAAGGAACTTCATCCAAAATATAAAGGATATTGCTCATTAAGAACTTTCAGGGGTAGTGTGCCGTTAGTAAACGTTTGTAGCATTTCGACCATAGGCTCTTTTGAAGAGTAAAAATAACATAAATTTAAATCTGTTCTGGCACCAGCCTCATGCATACAGATATTAGAGTCATTCAGTGTAATTTTAAAGTAAAAAATATTTAATTTTGAATATTTATTAATCGAGTTTATTGCAATTATAATGATCTTACGTTTTTAATTAAGCTCGCTTGCTTTTATTAAATATTGTGCGTGTATGTGCGCACTTCTTTTGTTAATTGTATACTATCTGATTGTGTCCGTGTTGCACACTGGATCTGAAAAACTGTTAAATAAATGTTATTTTTTGGGATTATTTTGTAATTCTCACTGGGATCAACTCAAAAATACTTCCCAACCCAGTCTCTGCCATTTCAGAAGGCTATGACATGATCGTTAGCGCTTCCTCACGTGTGGCTGGCTGAATTACACTCCTGGAAATTGAAGTAAGAACACCGTGAATTCATTGTCCCAGGAAGGGGAAACTTTATTGACACATTCCTGGGGTCAGATACATCACATGATCACACTGACAGAACCACAGGCACATAAACACAGGCAACAGAGCATGCACAATGTCGGCACTAGTATAGTGTATATCCACCTTTCGCAGCAATGCAGGCTGCTATTCTCCCATGGAGACGATCGTAGAGATGCTGGATGTAGTCCTGTGGAACGGCTTGCCATGCCATTTCCACCTGGCGCCTCAGTTGGACCAGCGTTCGTGCTGGACGTGCAGACCGCGTGAGACGACGCTTCATCCAGTCCCAAACATGCTCAATGGGGGACAGATCCGGAGATCTTGCTGGCCAGGGTAGTTGACTTACACCTTCTAGAGCACGTTGGGTGGCACGGGATACATGCGGACGTGCATTGTCCTGTTGGAACAGCAAGTTCCCTTGCCGGTCTAGGAATGGTAGAACGATGGGTTCGATGACGGTTTGGATGTACCGTGCACTATTCAGTGTCCCCTCGACGATCACCAGTGGTGTACGGCCAGTGTAGGAGATCGCTCCCCACACCATGATGCCGGGTGTTGGCCCTGTGTGCCTCGGTCGTATGCAGTCCTGATTGTGGCGCTCACCTGCACGGCGCCAAACACGCATACGACCATCATTGGCACCAAGGCAGAAGCGACTCTCATCGCTGAAGACGACATGTCTCCATTCGTCCCTCCATTCACGCCTGTCGCGACACCACTGGAGGCGGGCTGCACGATGTTGGGGCGTGAGCGGAAGACGGCCTAACGGTGTGCGGGACCGTAGCCCAGCTTCATGGAGACGGTTGCGAATGGTCCTCGCCGATACCCCAGGAGCAACAGTGTCCCTAATTTGCTGGGAAGTGGCGGTGCGGTCCCCTACGGCACTGCGTAGGATCCTACGGTCTTGGCGTGCATCCGTGCGTCGCTGCGGTCCGGTCCCAGGTCGACGGGCACGTGCACCTTCCGCCGACCACTGGCGACTACATCGATGTACTGTGGAGACCTCACGCCCCACGTGTTGAGCAATTCGGCGGTACGTCCACCCGGCCTCCCGCATGCCCACTATACGCCCTCGCTCAAAGTCCGTCAACTGCACATACGGTTCACGTCCACGCTGTCGCGGCATGCTACCAGTGTTAAAGACTGCGATGGAGCTCCGTATGCCACGGCAAACTGGCTGACACTGACGGCGGCGGTGCACAAATGCTGCGCAGCTAGCGCCATTCGACGGCCAACACCGCGGTTCCTGGTGTGTCCGCTGTGCCGTGCGTGTGATCATTGCTTGTACAGCCCTCTCGCAGTGTCCGGAGCAGGTATGGTGGGTCTGACACACCGGTGTCAATGTGTTATTTTTTCCATTTCCAGGAGTGTATTTGAAATTAGAAACCTTCTTTATCTGGCCATACTTTGTAATCATATTGTTCGGTGCCTCTTTTACATTGGTTAGGTACTCTGTCTTTTCAAAGGAGATTTTCAGTCCTGCTTTTTCTGCTGTTTCATTCAGAATATTGATCTGTTTGACTGCTTATTCCAAACTTCCTGCCAGAATCGCTAAGTCATCAGCAAAAGCGAGGCAATCTACTTCTAATCCATCCCTAATTCTTCCTAATCTGATTTTTTGTATTCCTTCTTCAGTCGTTTTCTTCCTCCACTCTCTAATAACTTTTTCTAACACACAGTTGAATAGGGTAGGTGACAACCCATCTCCTTGTCTTAATCCTGTTCTGATTTTGAATGGTCTGGATACCTCACTACGGAACTTTACTTTTGCATAGGTATCCGTAAGTGTTTCTTTGACGATTTGTCTGCTCCAAACTCCCTAAGGATGTTAACCAAGGTTGTTCTGTCAACGGAGTCGTACGCCTTCTTGAAGTCAACAAACGTGATAAAGATGTCTTTTCCTCTTAATCGTCTATATTTAATAATTAACTTCAAGTTTAAAATTTGCTCCACACAAGATCTTCCCTTCGTAAAGCCTGCTTGGTATTCACCAATTTCTTGATCAAGTTGTTTCTCCAATCTGTTTTGTAGGGCCTTAGATAGAATTTTATACGTTGCCGGAAGTAAAGATATCCCTCTGCAGTTATTTGCATCGGTTTTATCCCCTTTCTTGAAGATGGGGTGGATTAATGCAGTTTTCCATTCTTTCGGTATACGTTCCGTTCTCCAAATCTCATTGATTATTCCCAGTAGTTTTTCTTGAGTTGTATTATCCACACTTTTCCACATTTCTGCAATTATCATGTCTTCCCCTGGTGCTTTATTGTTCTTAAGGTTTTTAATGATTTCTCTGATTTCTATGAGGCATGGGGGTTCAGAATTATTGTTTACTGTGTTTGGGGTGTTGGCTGGTAATTTTTCAATAGGTTCCTGACAGTTGAGGAGTTGTTCAAAATATTTTGCTAATATTTCAAAATTTTCTTCATTATTAATTACCAGTTTTCCACTGGTATCTTTAAAACACAGATTTGGTGCTACATATTTTTGTAGTTTCTGTCTGAATGTGCTGTAAAAGGATCTGTTATTGTTTCTCTTAAAATCTTTATCCATTTGTACAAGTTGGTTCTTTTCAAATAGTCTTTTTACTGATCTAATGAGTTTTGCTGTAGAAGATCTTTGCTGTTTGAACTCCAGGTAGTCCTTATCACTTTTGGTTGAGTGCCATTTCTTCCGTGCCTTCATCCTTTGTTCTATTGCTTCCTCACATATCTCATCCCACTATTCGTGTTTCTTTCTCTTTTTCATTTTTGCGACTTATTGAGCAGATCTTATCATTCCTTCTTTTATATTCCCATTTATCCGAACATATAACTATGTTTTGACAGAATTCTTCTCTTTTCTCTTTCAAGATGTTTGCGTCTATCTTTTGAGTTTTCCTTTTTTGTATTTGTTTCTTTCTTTGTGGTATGAAATTTAATTTGATTGTCGATAAGTAGTGGTCAGTTACAATGTTTGCCCCTTTCCGAACTCTCACATTCATTATTTCTTTTTGATTATAGTGTGTGATGGCTATGTGATCTATCTGGAACTCTCCAATACTTGTGTTTGGTGATTTCCATGTTTTCTGTTTCTTAGGAGGTTTTTTGAAATTTGTAGACATTAATTTTAAGTTATGACCCTTGCATAGTTCTATGAATCTTTCTCCATTTCTGTTTGTCCTTTTGTGAGCCGGGTAGTTTCCTACTGTTTTTTTTGTATTTTTTTTCTTGGCCTATTTGTGCATTGAAGTCCCCAAACAGTATTTTCACATTTGATGTTGGGATTTTAGAAAGTTCGTGGTCTAGAGATTGCCAATATGTATCTACTTTCTGAGGGTTTTTCTTATTGTCATTGTTGATGGGTGCGTGGCAATTAATAAGTGTATAGGTTTTATTTAGGGCGCGAAATGTGAGAAAAGACAAGCGTTCATTAGGTGACTGGAAGTCGGTTATTGAGTTTACCCAGTTGGATTTCACGATGAATCCTGTTCCAAGGTGGGGAAGGCCTCTTCCACATGGGTTCCAGCCTTTCTTTCCTTTAAATATCCTGTATCCTTCACAATCTATTAAATCTTCATCTGTAAATCTGGTTTCCTGCAGCGCACATATTTGGATTTTATATACCTTCAAGACTTTGGTGAGCTGCTTCTTCAAGAGCGAGTTAACATTTAGGGTTCCAAAGAAATGTACGTTGTTTTTCTTCAGTTTAGAGGATTTTGAATTTCTTGAACGACATGGTGCTTCAGGCTCTCCAGAATCCTTAGGCCTGATTGCGCTGCTGTTAGCGGCGGAGGATTGGTTACCTCCTGGAGTAGTTCTATCTAGAGAAATTGACATCATGCATAGTTGTTTGAAATTCAGGGGGGAGATGGCTTTTTGGGCCATTCCGAGGTTAAAACTGGTATTATAAGTTCCAGAGTGTGTGTTCAGCCGCTCCTAACATGGAGAACAGACGCTGTTTGTAGCCGCTCCTCTAGGAGTTCAGACGCTACATTTCGTTAGTTTTTGGTCCGCCCTGGGTATTTGATTTCCCCAGTACCACCTATATCTAGGAGGCATTCCCCTATCCGCCACCTGGGGAGGCGCCAGAAGGGGGTACTAACAACCCCACACGGGCCTAGTTTCTTATTTTATCTGATTTCAAATTCTTCTAAATTTAGTACTTTTCTCTTCAAATATTTTCTCTCCGTTGTATCATATGTTTTTGTATCGTTTAAGTCTTTTTCTTTCTTCTCTAACCCATGCTACTGAAATTTTTTACAAATTTTTCCAGTGATAACCATTTATTTTGCTAAGCTGCTCTCATTCATTTGGTAATGTATCCAAAAGAGATTAACATTCACTTTGCTATTACTTCTGTTATGTTACATGTATTTCGGTATGTCTCTTCATTACTTTTCATTTAAAGCTTTCTGTTATTGCTATTATTTTTCTACTTGTTCATCTTTGAAACATTTCTACTCGGTGCAGCATATAGTTCATTTATAGGCATTCGCACTAGCATAAACATTCCGGGCTTAGTGGTATGGTCTTTCAGTTGCGTAAATATTATTAGTGTTATAATTAAGATCTAAGGCAAAAAGGTGAGGCACCACGAACGAGTTATCTGAAAGAGAAAATGGCAGATGTGATCTACATATGCAGACAAACAGATGATTAAAATTTCAGGCAGAACATGGTTGATTTATTCATGAGAAAACGTTTCAAAAATTGAGTAACTCAATATCACTTTGGTTTATCTCTGGCCCTTATGCAAGCAGTTATTCGGCTTGGTATTGATTATGGAGTTGTTGGACGTGGTCTTGACGAATACTGCCCCAAATTCTATTTGGCGAGTTAGATGGTCGAAATCTCGAGCTGTGCTCGTAATGCTCCAAACGGTCTCAGTTGTGGAGAGATTCGACGACCTCGCTGGCCAAGGCAGTATTTGGTAAACACGAATACAACCATTTAAAATTCTCACAGGGTGTGTGCGGACATTATATTGTTAAAATTAAGCACAGGATAGCTTGCAGGTGGGCATTATCTTGCTGAAATGTAAGCCCAAGATGGCTTGCCATGAAGGGCAACAAAACGAGGCGTACAATACCAAAGGGGTCCTGCTATAAAAATAAATGTCATCCCAGGCTATAACTCGCTGTTCTCGGGTCATATGGCAGGTCAGGTAACAGTCCTGTCTGGAACCACACCGCTGTCTGGAGTGTCTCCAGACACGTCTTCTCTTGAATAAATAATCCAATTTTTTTTAAAATTATGGGCTGTTGTTTGTCTGTACATTTTCTTGGGCTTGGGTTGGAAACAGCAGGTCATAAGAAACCAACGGAATGATCATGTAGAAGCCAACGGAAACTACTTCATTAGAGACATGTGTTTCAACAGGACACATGTGACCTGTAGTTGAAAAAGTCATATGAAGGAGTAACACACTACGAGTCTGAGCGGTAGAAAAACTTGAAAATCTGAAAAGGGAAATGCAACGGCTCAGTCCAGATTAACGGGAGTCAGTGAAGTGAAATAGAAAGATTATAATTTCCGGTCAGATGATTGTAGTTATGAGAAGGAAGGTAGGGCAGGGAATGTGTTACTGTGAACAGCTCAGTGATAGGGTTGTCCTCATCAGAACCGACAGAAAACCAACAGCGACAACAACAGTTCAGGTATACACGCTGACGTCGCAAGCAGAAGATGACGAGATAGAAAGAAGTATATGAGGATACTGAAGGGGTTATTCAGTACGTGAAGGGAGTTGAAAATCTAATAGGGGATTGGAACGCGTTTGTAGAGGAAGAAGTAGAAGAAAGAGTTACTGGAGAGCAAAGGCTGATCGCATTAGGAATAAGAGAGGACAAACACTAGAGTTATGCAATAAATTTCAGCTAGTAATACAGAGGACTCTGTTCAAGAATGACAAGAGGCGACGATATACGTGGAAAAAGCTGGGAGATACGGGAAGGTTCCAGCTGGATTACGTCGTGTAAGACAGAGATCCTGAAATCAGATATTGGACTTTAAGGCATACATAGCAGGAGATACAGACTCAAATCACAGTTTCGTAATGATGAAGAATAAGCTGAAGTTTAGGCTATGAGACTAGTATGGAAGAATCAGTGGGGAGAGAAAGAGTACTGAAGTACTGAAGAATAATGAGATGTAAAATCTGAGGACACTTCTCTTGAAGAACAGCGGTTTTTTATTACTTAAAAATGAACATAAACGGTCTTAGACCTTCTTCAGTTTCATACCATGATGATAGGTGGTGGCGGTGAACGCAGCAGGCGTTACGACTCCACGAGCAGTTAGCGTTCGTGGCGTCATAACACCTGCTCCGTCCTTTCATCGAAGCCGCCTACCATCAAGATATTAGGTCTGAAGATGGTCTAAAACCGACCGAAACCGGTAACCTCAAAAACAAAAAAAAACAAAAAAAAACAAAGAAAAGCTTTCTTGCCGTTGAAATTGTTTATGTTCATTTTGAAGTAATGAGATCGGCTTTAAGTTCTCTGAGGCTGTAGGTACTGCGAGAATGAAAACCTCAGTAGGCAATTCAGTTGTACGGGAAAGAACATCCACAAATGAAAATTGTAGAAATCGGAAACACAAACATAGGTACAGGAAAAGGAACTGCGAAGAAACATAGGTAACGAAAGAAATCAATTTATCGAATAAAGAAGTAAATGTAAAAATTTTCGGAGAAATTGAGAAATACAGAAACAGAAGTCGCTTAGGAATTAAATAAATAGGATGTGCAGGAAAGCGAAACGGAAACAGCTGCGAGAAAAATGTGAAGAAATAGAAAAAGAAATAATTGTCTAAAAGACTGATTCAGCATATACAAAGGCCAAACCAACTTTCGTTGAAATTAAAATTAAGGAAGGCAAAATTAGAAGTACAAGAGGAATTCCACTGTCAAGCGCAGAGGAGAAAACGGTTAGGTGGAAAAAATACCCTGAATACGAAGGGGAATACTTTTCTGTTGATGTGAGAGAGGAAGGAATGGAAGACAAATTTAGAGTTTAAGAGAGCTTTGGAAGACTTATAATCAAATAATGAAGTAGGAGCACGTAAATCTCTTCGGGATTTCTGATGTCACTGGTGGAACTGGCAGCCAAGCGACTGTACAAGTTGTTGTGTAGAATCTATGAGACAGGAAATACACCATCAGACTTCCGAAAAATTGTCATCCACACAATCTCAATCCGAAACATAAGAAGGACAGGTAATTGAGAGAACTAGCGCACAAACATCTTAACAGCTCATTTACCACAGTTGGTGACAAGAATAATACAACGAAGAATGAAAGACTAAATTGAAGATCTTTTAGATGACGATAAGTTTGGTTTTCGGAAAGGTAACGGCCCCAGAGAGTTAGTTCTGACTTCGATACTGAAAGCAAGACTTAAGAAAAGAAAAGAAATGCAAAATATATCTATTTAAAAAAAGCTGATAAAATGCTCTTAACGCCTTTTTAAGAGACAGTCTTCACTCCTTACTATCTGATCGTGTATGTGTAGAAAAGTTGTGGAATGTTTTCAAAGAGACAGTATCGACAGCAATTGAGAGATAAATACCACATAAATTAATAAGTGATGGTACTGATCCCCCATGGTACACAAAACGGGTCAGATCATTGTCGCAGAAGCAACGAAAAAAGCATGCCAAATTTAAAAGCACGCAAAATCCCCAAGATTGGCAAAGTTTTACTGGAGTTCGAAATATGGCGCGTACTTCGATGCGAGATGCTTTTAGTAATTTCCACAACGAAATTCTGTCTCGAAATCTGGCAGAAAACCCAAAGAAATTCTGGTCATACTGAAAGTACACCAGTGGTAAGACGCAATCAATGCCTTCACTGTGCGATAACAACGGTGAAGTCACTGATGACAGTGTCACTAAGGCAGAGTTATTAAACACGGTTTTCCGGAACTCCTTCACCAAAGAAGACGAAGTAAATATTCCTGAATTCCTATCAAGAACAACTGCCAAGATGAGAAACATAGAAGTAGATATCCTCGGTGTAACGAAGCAGCTTTAATCACTTAATAAAGGCAAAGCCTCCGGTTCAGATTGTATACCAGTCAGGTTCCTCTCAGAGTCTGCTGATAAAATAGCTCCATATTGAGCAATTATATACAACCACTTCGTCACAGAAAGATCTGTACCTAAAGACTGGAAAATTGCTCAAGTCACACCCATACCCAAAAAGGGAAGTAGGAGTATTCCGCTGAATTACAGGCCTATATGACTAACGTCGATTTTCAGTAGGAGTTTGGAACATATACTGTATTCGAACATAATGAAGTACCTCGAAGAAAACGATTTATTGACACATAGTCAGCACTGTTTCAGGAGATATCGTTCTTGTGAAACACAACTAGCTCTTTATACTCATAAGTGCTATCGACAGGGGATGTCAAATTGATTACATATTTTTAGATTTCCAGAAGGCTTTCGACACCGTTCCTCACAAGCGTCTTCTAACCAAACTGCGTGCCTACGGAGTAACGCCTCAGTTGTGCGACCGGATTCGTGATTTCCTGTCAGAAAGCTCACAGTTGGTAGTAATCGACGGAAAGTCATCGAGTAATACAGAAATATCTGGAGTTCCCCAAGGAAGTGTTATAGGCCCTCTATTGTTCCTGATCTATATTAACGACATAGGAGACAATCTGAGTAGCCGCCTTAGATTGTTTGCAGATGATGCTGTCATTTACCGTCTTGTAAAGTCACCAGATGATCAAAACGACTAGCAAAATGATTTAGATAAGGTATCTGTATGGTGCCAAAAGTGGCTATTGACCCTGAATAAGGAAAAGCGTGAAGTTATTCGCATGAGTACTAAAACAAATCAGCTAAATTTCGATTACGCGATAAGTCAGACAAAACGGAAGGCTGTAAATTCAAATAAATACTTAGGAATTACAATTACAAATAACCTAAATTGGAACGATCACATAGATAATATTGTGGGTAGAGCAAACCAAAGACTGCGATTCATTGGCAGAAAATTTAGAAGGTGCAACAGGTCTACTAAAGAGACTGCATACATCACGCTTGTTCGCCCTATTCTGTGTGCGGTGTGGGATCCGCATCAGGTGGGACTGACGGATGACATCGAAAAAGTACAAAGAAGGGCAGCTCGTTTTGTATTATCGCGAAACAGGGGAGATAGTGTCACAGACATGATACGTGAATTGGAGTGGCAATCATTAAAACAAAGGCGTTTTTCGTTGCGACGGAATCTTCTCATGAAATTTCAATCACCAGTTTTCTACTCCGATTGTGAAAACATTCTGTTGGCACCCACCTACATAGGGAGAAATGATCATCACGATAAAATAAGAGATATCAAGTCTCGCACAGAAAAATTTAAGTCCTTGTTTTTACCGCGTGCCGTTCGAGAGTGGAACGGTAGAGACAGCTTGAAGATGGTTCATTGAACCCTCTGCCAGGCACTTTATTGTGAATAGCAGAGTAATCACTTAGACGTAGATAGATGTAGAAGACACATTCATAGGATTTGTTGACTTTGAAAAAGCGTTCGACATTGTAAAATGGTGACGATTTTCGAAATTCTGAGAAAGATAGGAAGATAGGCGAAAACTATGTGGAAACATAACATACAGTATGTACAACCAAGAGAGAGTAATAAGACTGAAAGACTAGAAAAGAATTTTCGCTCTATTAAACGTGGAACCAGTAGGAACCGTCAAAGACTTGCTACGAAATTTTGAAGTGATCCGAAGCAGCAAAGGGTTTTTATGTGTTATCAGCCATCCTGTTCCGCGCCATCCAGTGGTGTGATTGTGGAAGGAGTGTGACATTGAAACATACATGAATACAATGGCAAACGGTCCACATAAAATCCCCCCCCCCCAGCTCAGTAACACCTTCGGGGCAACCAATATGCCTTTGTAGAGCACTTTAAAAATATATCTATACAGAGACAACCCTTGACTGATTCCTAGATGGCTAAAGGCAGGCAATACTTATGATGCCCTCCAGCAGAGTCTCTGCATTGCTCTAGTGCCTCATTGTAGGCATGGGGAATCCGAAGGATGTCGTAAGGGTTGCTTACACATATGCATCTCGGCATAGGCCAACGACTGTGTACAGATAC
This sequence comes from Schistocerca cancellata, assembly GCF_023864275.1. NCBI lineage: Eukaryota > Metazoa > Arthropoda > Insecta > Orthoptera > Acrididae > Schistocerca > Schistocerca cancellata. The sequence goes on from NC_064627.1 coordinate 281,773,932, forward strand.
GTTTTTGAAGTGTTTACACTAACGCATGCCCCTACGAACTTCACGGTGTGTATGTAAAGGGTGTATTATGTTCTGTTTTGCTGAGTGGCTGAGTGCGGCCATTGATGATACAGAAGTGACTCCAGTGAGTTAACTATGGAACAAGCTACGCTGCGCGGAGTGGCCGCACGGTTAGAGGCACCATGTCACCAATCGTGCGGCCCCTTCCGCGGGAGGTTCGAGACCTCCCTTGGGCATGGGTGTGAGTGTTGCCCTTAGCGTTAAGTTAATTTAAGTAGTGTGTAAGTCTAGTGACCGATGACCTCAGCAGTTTGGTCCCTTAGGGAAAAAAAAGTTACACTCATGTAGCAATATGAACTTTTTTTTTTTGATTTCTTCTAGTTAAATGAAAAGTTGTAATTAATCAAATTACGTCCGATGTGGGAGGAGAATTTATTCAAGGATACAAAAGTTGTGAACTGTGGAAATTCTGGAAATATATAATTATCTACATTAATCAGTGTAAGTGCAGTGAATTCCTCCATAATTATTGAATCCTGTCTCATGTACCAAGAATTTTCTCAAGGTAAGGTATAGGGAAGCATGAAGTTTCAAGTGTTAGTCGTATCCTGCACTGCGATCCTTATGATTCATGTAAACATTTAAAAAACGGAACTGCATGTTAATAGCCAGAATACCCGATCACCTACACACTGAGCTTTATCATAGCACGTTAGACGAACTTCGTAATTCTGAAATTAGACTCAGCATTTTATGGCAGACACAGTCATTCGCTGATAAATGATTTCAGCAAAGTTTCTCACATTTCTTTGACAATGTTGACGTTTGCTGGTTTACAAAAGCTAACGACATCACTTTTGTCTGATCTTTATCACAGAATTTCAACACCAGGTGGACAATCAAGACACTGAATTCCTTTCTGAAAAAGAGAAATATAGTCACACTTAACAAACATTATTAATTCAATGTAACTTGTTTTACGTCTGATAGACCTCAACTAGACCAGCAACATTTATCGACAGTATTATTTTAACTTGTCAGCCTGCATTCGATTATACACTCCTGGAAATGGAAAAAAGAACACATTGACACCGGTGTGTCAGACCCACCATACTTGCTCCGGACACTGCGAGAGGGCTGTACAAGCAATGATCACACGCACGGCACAGCGGACACACCAGGAACCGCGGTGTTGGCCGTCGAATGGCGCTAGCTGCGCAGCATTTGTGCACCGCCGCCGTCAGTGTCAGCCAGTTTGCCGTGGCATACGGAGCTCCATCGCAGTCTTTAACACTGGTAGCATGCCGCGACAGCGTGGACGTGAACCGTATCTGCAGTTGACGGACTTTGAGCGAGGGCGTATAGTGGGCATGCGGGAGGCCGGGTGGACGTACCGCCGAATTGCTCAACACGTGGGGCGTGAGGTCTCCACAGTACATCGATGTTGTCGCCAGTGGTCGGCGGAAGGTGCACGTGCCCGTCGACCTGGGACCGGACCGCAGCGACGCACGGATGCACGCCAAGACCGTAGGATCCTACGCAGTGCCGTAGGGGACCGCACCGCCACTTCCCAGCAAATTAGGGACACTGTTGCTCCTGGGGTATCGGCGAGGACCATTCGCAGCCGTCTCCATGAAGCTGGGCTACGGTCCCGCACACCGTTAGGCCGTCTTCCGCTCACGCCCCAACATCGTGCAGCCCGCCTCCAGTGGTGTCGCGACAGGCGTGAATGGAGGGACGAATGGAGACGTGTCGTCTTCAGCGATGAGAGTCGCTTCTGCCTTGGTGCCAGTGATGGTCGTATGCGTGTTTGGCGCCGTGCAGGTGAGCGCCACAATCAGGACTGCATACGACCGAGGCACACAGGGCCAACACCCGGCATCATGGTGTGGGGAGCGATCTCCTACACTGGCCGTACACCACTGGTGATCGTCGAGGGGACACTGAATAGTGCACGGTACATCCAAACCGTCATCGAACCCATCGTTCTACCATTCCTAGACCGGCAAGGGAACGTGCTGTTCCAACAGGACAATGCACGTCCGCATGTATCCCGTGCCACCCAACGTGCTCTAGAAGGTGTAAGTCAACTACCCTGGCCAGCAAGATCTCCGGATCTGTCCCCCATTGAGCATGTTTGGGACTGGATGAAGCGTCGTCTCACGCGGTCTGCACGTCCAGCACGAACGCTGGTCCAACTGAGGCGCCAGGTGGAAATGGCATGGCAAGCCGTTCCACAGGACTACATCCAGCATCTCTACGATCGTCTCCATGGGAGAATAGCAGCCTGCATTGCTGCGAAAGGTGGATATACACTGTACTAGTGCCGACATTGTGCATGCTCTGTTGCCTGTGTCTATGTGCCTGTGGTTCTGTCAGTGTGATCATGTGATGTATCTGACCCCAGGAATGTGTCAATAAAGTTTCCCCTTCCTGGGACAATGAATTCACGGTGTTCTTATTTCAATTTCCAGGAGTGTATATCCTTTGAATATTCTGGTTAGGCATAGTATATGCCCAGCAAAGGCATGTAGGTGTCACAGAAAGGAAAGAGATGAGAAAAATCTGGGGACCTGTGTTGGAGAATGACTTATGGAGTGTTCGAAAGAACACTGAAATTTATCAGTTACTGAAACAACCCACTATCGTCTAGAAATTGGAAAGTAGGAGACTGTAATGTGATGGGAATGTGGCTAGAATGGAAACCAACAGAATTTCTGAGAAGGCGCCGGCCGCGGTGGCCGTGCGGTTCTGGCGCTGCAGTCCGGAACCGCGGGACTGCTACGGTGGCAGGTTCGTATCCTGCCTCGGGCATGGGTGTGTGTGATGTCCTTAGGTTAGTTAGGTTTAAGTAGTTCTAAGTTCTAGGGGACTTATGACCTAAGATGTTGAGTCCCATAGTGCTCAGAGCCCTCTGAGAAGGCATTTGAGGGCACTCTCCAAGCAACAAAGACCACTGGATCGACATCGCACACATTAGAAAGATGACATAGAGTAGGATGTCGCAGCATTAGAAATCCCCACAGGGTGGAGAGAGGCAGCTAGACATAGAAGATGGAAGCAGACCATTGACCCAGGGCGTGGTCTACAGGGGCTGTGATCGCTGAAAAGAAGAAAAGTAAGATGTGTCACTGTCGCACTTCCCTGTGATCACGCCACCGCAAGGCGCGGAAAAGGAGGGCCGCAAAAGCATCAACACACTCTGCTGTTTGGACGATATCCAGATTTCGTCGAATGATTTAGAACGGTCCCTAGTGCTTCTACCGTCTACACTAGAGCAAAAAATGCCTCCACAGCAGCCCCACGATGTCCTTAGAGAACAGCTGACTCTTCCAAGGTGTGACAGCAGAGTCAAAGATAGTCAAGAAAGTTACGTTGCATATCCAATTGCAAACGATTGTTTTCGACTACGAAATGTATGCAAATGAACGGCCCAAGGAAAGAGGTGCTTTTATTGAGACTATTTACGTCACCTACTGAGATCTTTTCGTGTCAATGCTGAGCGGCAGTGTGTCTGATAAGTTTTCCTCGGCCACCCATAAAAAAAAAGAAACTCTTCCCGAACAGGCCATGAAGGCCCAACGGTACCGACCGGCCGCCGTGTCGTCCTCAGCCCACAGGCGTCACTGGATGCGGATATGGAGGAGCATGTGGTCAGCACACCGCACTCCCGGCCGTATGTCAGTTTCCGAGACCGGAGCCGCTACTTCCCAATCAAGTAGCTCCTCAGTTTGCCCGAAAAGGCCCGAGTGCACCCTGCTTGCCAAAGGCACTCGGCAGACCGCATGGTCACCCATCCAAGTGCTAGCCCAGCCCGACAGCGCTTAACTTCGGTGATCTGACGGGAACCGGTGTTACCACTGGCTTCACAAAAATACCACGCGGTTTTTATGTAGGGTGTCGTGGATTTAAGCTCCACTGCAGATGCGACTGGAGAAGGAGAGACATGTGGTTGAGTTTGGGGGGGTGACGACCTTCCCGTCGTATTAGACGCTCACTGTGGTTCAAGTGGTTCAAATGGCTCTGAGCACTATGGGACATCATTTGAGGTCATCAGTCCCCTAGAACTTAGAACTACTTAAACCTAACTAACCTAAGGACATCACACACATCCATGCTCGAGGTAGGATTCGAACCTGCGACCGTAGCGGTCGCACGGTTCGAGACTGAAGGGCCTAGAACCGCTCGGCCACTGCAGACGTTCACTGTGGTGCTGGGCAGATTTGTAGAGGAATTTGGTGCGAATGTGACTTTACTAACCCACATTACATCTCACTTGAGCGCCTGAGCTCTTGCCCTCTTTTCGCATGTCGACATATTGCTATTTGGAGCGTCGCCGAGCCGGAGGGTGACGTCGCAGGGTGCAACGCTTTTGTACCATTACACAGGAGTGCTGTAGACATCTTTGAGCTAGTTGCGGGAAAATGACAGGGTTTGTTTATCAAATGTGTGTGAAATCTTGTGGGACTTAACTGCTAAGGTCAACAGTCTTTAAGCTTACACACTACTTAACCTAAATTATACTAAGGACAAACACACACACCTATGCCCGAGGGAGGACTCGAACCTCCGCCGGGATCAGCCGCACAGTCCATGACTGCAGCGCCGAAGACCGCTCGGCTAATCCCGCGCGGCGACAGGGTTTAAAATGAAGTGACTCTCTAATTTTCTCGCGGATTGTAGTTCCGAGTATTTCATTGATACCATAGTGGGATGATAAAAAAGCGAGTGTTAACTGATCGTTTCAAAAGTAAACGATAACGTAGCCGATGGCGCGAGTGTCGTCATTGTATAAAGCTTGTAAGACGGTAGCACCCGCTCAAAGGAAATTAACAGTCAGGACTGGTGAAACCATTTGATTGAATGGAGCCGGGAGACAGCAGTCACAGCGTTAGAGACCAGAGCACAGAGCAGCTGGCGAACGGCCGCAGCCTCCGGCAGGGGAATCGATCTGCACAGCGGCAGGCAGCGCACTAGCACACCCTCTGCTTCCTGCCTCCCCCACAGCTAGAGCAACATATGGGGTGGGACACCCTCACTAATCAAATATCGCCCTCGTGCCTCTGGCTCTGCCTCGCGCCGGAGCCCTCTCGCTGCAGACGTCTGTGTGTGCGTGTGTGTGTGTGTGAGAGAGTGGGTGGGTGCACGAGTACTCGTCACTGTGCAGCCCCGTCGCTTTCATCATTCGCTCCAGTGCCAGAGCAAGTAGTCTGCATTTTACATTCAGCTAATGTAGTCAGCGGACTTTCACACGAGTGGCGGTATGAACAATTACAGAGTCTGAGAGTCGTCACTGCGACGTCCCCGTTGGAGATTTGCTACCCACCAGCGCACACGCACAGAAGATGCAGTCGGGAGCTTTAAGTATTTTCTGTTTCCCTCTCCACTTGACGTACTATCCCGCTTCATCCACTAACTGCTTTAAATAGTTCCAGGAACGGTGTACTTTTTGTTTTATTTTAACTTATTGCTCATTTCATTACCAGCATTTACATCTACTGGCCGAGTGCACCAACCTCAGTTAAAAGTTAACTACAGTAAAGTTGGCATTTAACCTTGTTCGATACAAAACTCTGGTGCACCGACCTCGATCAAAGTAAAACGAGTGAGCCGACGTAGTTAAATTTAAATGTTGCTCACGCGAGGTTTTCTCGGGTTGACCAGGGTGTCAGAAGCGTACGGTATTCTACATCTACATCTACATTTATACTCCGCAAGCCACCCAACGGTGTGTGGCGGAGGGCACTTTACGTGCCACTGTCATTACCTCCCTTTTCCTGTTCCAGTCGCGTATGGTTCGCGGGAAGAACGACTGCCGGAAAGACTCCGTGCAGGCTCGAATCTCTCTAATTTTACATTCGTGATCTCCTCGGGAGGTATAAGTAGGGGGAAGCAATATATTCGATATCTCATCCAGAAACGCACCCTCTCGAAACCTGGACAGCAAGCTACACCGCGATGCAGAGCGCCTCTCTTGCAGAGTCTGCCACTTGAGGTTGCTAAACATCTCCGTGACGCTATCACGCGTACCAAATAACCCTGTGACGAAACGTGCCGCTCTTCTTTGGATCTTCTCTATCTCCTCCATGTGTTTTGAGGTACTGCGCAGACTCAAGGCATCGTGTATCGTACCTTATTTTTAAGACGAACCTATGAAGTTTATTAATTCATGAAGAAACTTACCAGTAATAGTGTTAAATTGTGCCTCCATATGTGACCACATTGCCTGTTCTTCACTAACCACACGGCAGCGGGATTTTTCATATTTATGATAAGTGGAGTTCAAAACGCAAATATACCTCTTTCAAATCAGTTCAATGTAATTCTCAAACATTCTCGAGAAAATCGGCTCTTAGTTTTCTCACCACGTTTAATATGCTAAAATAAAGTTAGCCTTTTACATTGCGCAGTGCAGCTATGTGGCATCACGCTTTTTTCCTGTGTGGAGGATCTGTATTCAGACTTTTAAGCAAAGGAGCATACATGCATGCTTACTGGAAGCGTAAAGCAGAAATAGATAGAACAACTTTAATTTGTCGTTTTCCGACTATATAATGTTGATGAACAATCTTTTATAAAAAAATTTGTAGTGAAGAATTTTTGTTTGTAATGAAACTGGATTTTTGGTGCAGTACGTAGTTGGAAATAATAAGGCACGCATTTTTCATAAAAATGACTATTAAATATGCCAATCAGCAACATTTGGTGCAGAAATTTCATGGCAGATTAAAACTGATTCCACACAACTTCATATCAGTAAATACCTCGCTGAGTGAAAATTTCATTCTGGAAACATCCCCCAGGCTGTGGCAAACCCATGTCTCCACAGTATCCTTTCTTCCAGGAGTGCTAGTTCTGTAAGGTTCGCAGGAGAGCTTCTGTAAAGTTTAGAAGGTAGGAGACGAGGTACTGGCGGAATTAAAGATGTGAGGAGGGCCCTAAGTTGTGCTTGGGTAGTTCAGATGATAGAGCACTTGCCCGCGAAAGGCAAAGGTCCCGAGTTCGAGTCTCGGTCCGGCACGCAGTTTTAATCCGCCAGGAAGTTTAGTATCACGGAACACTCTGCTGCGTAGAGAAATTTCATTGTGGAAACGTTTTATGCATTTTGTACTTAAATAAAGTAGGTATTCGAAATGAACGGAAAAGAAACGAAAAAAATAATGACCTTAACGAGGCACTGTGCATTTCTTCTTTCATACTGCAGCTGTCAGTTCCTTTATTTTCAGGTACTAATAAATTCGCACTGAAGTGTTATAGAGGTAGAGCCCCCCTCGTACTTCGGAAAACAGGTGTTCTTATTTTCTTTTCCATTTCACCAAACAGAAACGAACGGACTAGCAGCGAGGCATAAACAAATTTCTGCTTGTTCACGAATGTGAGAGCATGTGACAATAACATCACCAGAGATTGTATTAAAAAATTGCGTATATAGGCGGCCATAAGCAAATTCACATCTCTATTAACATATTTGTATCTCCAGGGCGCCTTCCATTGCAATACATTGAATTAATCACAGCAAATGCACAGTTGGCTGACGTCGGTTTGCTGACTGGCGATTAACGTTGGTGCATCGCATAGACATTTTAAATGCGGTTTTACTTTTAACCATGATCACAGGACCTCGGTTATCTTGCTTTTGGCCGATGTTGGTGCACTCGGCTGTGCTTCTACACACCTAAGCAGCAAACCACTGTACAGTGTATGGAGGAGGATGCATAGTGCCAAAATTACCGATTTATAGGAACAGCATCGTGCCATATACTGATGTAGATATTTCTTTTAGTATTAAAAGAAATAAAAATAGGTTCATATGTATAGTCCAGTCCTAAAAATCGATAATGTTAATACTATGCACCCTTCTCTATGAACTGTACTGTGGTTTGCGGCGTAACTCTGTAGATGTAGATATGGATGTAGACGCCTCTCTGGCAAGGACACCAAAGTGGAATCGGTCCCACTATCGTGTTGTAGTCTTGCATTCGATTTTCTAAACTGATATGTTGTATTCTCCCAGGACGCTTCCATGAAATCTAAGACTTCCCGGCCCCTTTCGTAATACTAAATTTTTATTTTTCTCCCATTTCCAAAAAGCTTCTTAGTAAAAATGTTAACACTAGTCACGGATTAGTTATTAGGCCTCTTCCGATTGCTGCCCACAAGGACCTACGAGGAGCGATCTATGACGGTGGGACATGTGACCAGGATGTCGCCAGTCCCTCCACCCGTTATCGCCAGTAGATTAATCCTGATGGCCGGCCGGGATGGCCGAGCGTTTCTAGGCGCTACTGTGTGGAACCGCGTGACCGCTAAGGTCGCAGGTTCAATTCCTGCTTCGGGTATGGATTTGTGTGATCTTCTTAGGTTACTTAGGTTTAAGTAGTTCTAAGTTCTAGGGGACCGATGGCCTTAGAAGCTAAGTCCCATAGTGCTCAGAGCCATTTGAACGATTTGAATCCTGATGACGCCGTCGGTTCTTTACTGAAAAAGATCCTCATTTGGCCTCAGGAGGCTCAGTGAACACCGTTTTAGAACTCCCTACCTCATGGAAAGCCAGTGAGGTACCGGAAATCGAAGCCGGGCCCTTCCACACCATTCGGCTACGGAGGTACTCCATCGTTTTTTAGAATTACTTCAAAATATTTAAACCATGTAATGTGACAAAGATCAGCTGTAATCTTGTAATTGGATACTATCGCATTCTTTCTATTTGTTACGGACAATATCTTACATTTATCAACATTTAACCCTTTCACTGCGCCTTTAATGTGATTGGCCGCCTTCTACGCGCGTGTTATTTTCAAGTGGTGCATATGTATACGACTGTAGCAGTCTGTACTTATTACAGAGAAAAAAATTAAGATTAAAAATGTAGTATTGTCGTGTTAAATCGTCTCTTCAAAGAGGTGCTTTATTAGGAGAAAAAAACATACGTACTTTATTACGACAGTAAAACTTGAAAGTGTGGTACGTTTTGAAACGGATATTCAAATATGAAGGTTCATAAGGCACTGTGCATTGCATTTTATATAAATGTATTGTGTCCCTTCGTTTGTCAAGTTTTGCACATTCAGTACACCTTATCTGGTCGGTCTTCTCCTCTGACACCCCTGGGATTACCGAGGTGATGTGGCGCTCGGTCAGGCGTCAAGGATTGTCACCAACAAGCGATCCCCTTCAATGACGGCTCTCTGTTGGTGGTCTAGAATCTCCTTGACAATTATCTGCTAACAATCGAAGTGTTTCTTACCGCCTGAGTTTTATATAACGCTAGCACGTTCAGCAGAGACCGATCCACTGAACGAAAAATACATTTTAATACGCTTTTACAGTTTTTGGTGCACCTCCTACTGAACTTAGCCTCGTGTCGCTCCCGTCGACGGTGACCCTATTATCAGTTAGCGTATGATGCAAGCTGATTTTATTTTTGCTTCATTTGTGCTTCTATCAATTTTGTCAGTCTCTATAATGTCTCTTTATGAAGCGTTGGAAGCATCCTCACTATCGACTTGTGCTGCCACTTGACAGCATGAAGTTTATCTGTTGACATAAACCCGATTTCAGCTGTTTTAAGTTTTTTGATAAAGCAAGCATGCTTTACGGTTTTTCCTTATAGTTTCACAAGCAATTGTCACTTTGTCCTGCAGATAAGAAAATATCGCCGGGATAATATACCAAATATCAACGTACAGTGTACGACCTTTACCAGGGTAGCGTTCTAGTGAGGTAAGAACAATGCTTCCAGGTATTCCAAATTATTACGTCTGTTGCTGCACCCACATAAATAATAATACACCCAGCTTTACAATTTAGGGCGTTCGGATGAACTAAACTTTCGTCAACGCACAAATTTTTAAAAGGTGTAAGCATCCGGAAATCACTTTCCTAGACAATTGATAATTCTCCTAGTTTTCCAGATTTTGTCCTCTCCAAGGATCCTCATTGTTATCAACAAAGTCCAAAATTATTACTAACAGAAGGTGCCTTTGGCATAATTTGCGCAAACAATGGATTAGACAGTAACGGATCGTTGTTCCAGTAACTGTTTATTTCGTTTTTTCTCATTTGAGCCTTCATAAACTTTACGGCAAGAAAACAGTAAATCTCGTCACTGTTTGTGTTTTTCCAATGTCGCAGTCTTGATTTTTCACTGCCATCGTTGCAAAGGTGCTCATAATATAAATTACATTGCTCAGCTAAGTAATTTACGATTTCTTGCCTAAAAACTTGGAAACAGTCTACACAGTAAACGCATCATCTAAATTAACGATTTTACAACCGGAATGACTGTAATCGAAATTATACACTTTGGGGTCCAAATCAGAGTCTTTCCCTCTACAATAATTTGTTTTGTGCCTTTTAGTAGATTTTCCAGGCATACACTCAGGCTCTTCTTCGGATTTGGAGGAAGAAACGCTGGTAACATCAAAATCCGGATCTACGTTTACTGGCCCAGCTAGCTGTCCAACCATAATTAGCAGGATTGGGCATGATGAAATCCTTTGATTCAGAAGATTCAGCAGCTCGTCTTCTGTAAATGGATTGTAATGTCGTGTCATTTTATCCCATAACACGGAAAACGTTGCACACAAACTAAGTAATGTTACGATACCAAAGCCATCTAAAGAGAATTCAGCATTCAATAAGTCGTTCGAATGATTCCAAGTATTCCCACAATTAAACCTCATGCCTGTGCGACAGTCATCTCTGACTTGCTGGTCAGGTAGGTAATGTTACGATACCAAAGACATCTGAAGAGAATTCAGCATTCAATAAGTCGTTCGAATGATTCCAAGTATTCCCACAGTTAGACCTCATACTTGTGCGACAATCATCTCTGACTCGCTGGTCAGGTAGTAGAAGTTACACCACGTGTAAATTTTGTTCAGTTCTATCTGCAGTTCCTTTCGATCGTCCAATGACGATGCTTTCCGGTACACAACAGCATCGTCAGCAAATACTTTCAGTTGCTGAACCTTCTGACAAATTGTGTATGCATGCTAAGAACACTGAAGATCCCATCGCGCGTTCTTGGGGCTCACCCGACATTGCTTTCGTTTGTGTACAACCACCGCAGACCAGTGTATCTTGCAGTGTTATATTAATCGAATATTCTTAGAAGCTGTCACCTGCTTTGCGAAATACCCCGTATGATCGTATCTTCTTTAGTAATCGACTATGCCCTCAAATAACTTTCGCAAGTCTAGGAAACCCTTAGACTCATTCTTTGTTCTGGTGGAATGTAAAGAATGTGGGGTACATTAGGCCAATTCCACTGAGATAATTATCTGAATTAATTATGCGTTCCACGACATGTCACTGAATTGTACCATAATCTTTCCATAGTTCGGGGCCACAGGCATATAATAATGTTCAAATGAAAGTTCCGCCATTTGGTTGAATGAACTCCTTTATTCGATTGTATCATGATTTCGGTTTTCGACCATTTGCAAGTACCACAATGTTAAACATGACCAGAATTTTGTGAAATAGGTCATTATTCATATTTAATGTTATGAAGTTTTGTACATTTCGACGATGACTTCATTTACAGAAATTCGATCATGCTAACGTTGCGGTAGTTGAAAATGATTTCATGATCGTACAATAGAATGAAGAGTATACACAGGTAAATGCCAGAACTTTCATTTAAATAGAATTCTGCCATGTTTGGCCTGCATGAACTGTCACAGCTGCAGTTGCTTTCATCATGCTCACGACGGACATCATACCCGTTATAAGTTTATTGGAAAGCACCTTCAATAAAACAGAGGGTGTTCGGAAATTCCCGTTACAGACCTCCAGGACTTGTAGAGGTTGGTGACAACATAATATTTTGTTCTACGACAGTTTCAGTTGAGATGTGTAACGCGTCCACGTCTGCTGAGGGAAAGAGAAAAGTCTCAGAGTTGCCCTGTATGCAGTAGCGTGCACAGGATGACGTATGCGACGTCAGACGGTCACATGATGTCACTTAACGTTTGCCTTGCTGCTAGACCTCTTCAATACCTGTGCCTCTCCGACATAGCAAACAAGGTTCAGTACATGCTTTCGGAATACACAGACATGCTCCTTGTGTGAGGCGAAGCTCGAGATAAAGACAGAACTCCTAGTCCGCTGTATCACAAACGTTTTCCACAAAGTAGCATGCCAGCGCACGAACTTTTGTCCAAGTAGCACAGAGGGTACGAGAAACAGGTGCCTTCACTCTGAGGAGGCAGGTCTGTGGTGCTCCAATGAAAAGCTGCGATACCACATTTGAAGAAGAAGAGATGATGATGATGCTGTTTGGTTTGTGGGGCGCTCAACTACGCGGTCATCAGCGCCCGTACAAAGTCCCAATCGTCCCTCAGTCCAGTCTCGCCACTTTCATGAATGAGGATGAAATGAAGGACAACACGAACACCCAGTCATCTCGAGGACATTTGAAGAAGATGTGCAGCATCGCGTTGAAGAGAACCCATCAACGAGTACTCGAACAACTGCGCGTGCAATGGGTTTTGGTCACAGTATCGTTTGGAACTTCATGCGTGAGCAACAATTACATCTGTACCACTTACAAAGGGTACATACTATGGGTCCAGCTGATTTTCCACAACGCATTGCGTACTGCACGTGGTTCCTGCACCTCTGCCTCGACACACCCATGTCTTTATGTCGAGTTCTGTTCACAGATGTATGTAAGTTCACTAGGGACTGATTATCAAATGGCGAACAGCCACGACTGGGCAGACGAAAACCCTCGTGGCACGCATGTTCAAGGATTTCAGCACCGGTTTGGTATTAAAGTGTGGGTAAGTATTCTGGACGGTCGTTTGATTGGGCGATACCTCCTTCCACTTAATCTTCCTATGAAACATATTGGATTCTTTTTTGGAAGCTATGCCAATGACTATCCGTCAGGAAACGTTGTTTCAGCATGATGGAGCACCACCTCACTTCTCACGTGCAATTCGGAGACGTCTCAACAGACGATATGCTGAAAGATGGATACGTGGAGGTGGTCCAACCACGTGGCCGCCACGATTGCCTGATTTAACTAATACGGTCTACCTCTTGTGTAGTCGTATGGAAAGTTTAATTTACGACACTCCTGTAGAGACAGAGGAAGATGTGCTGGCACGATTCCTGGCTGCTACAGTAGAAGTTGAGGAAACGCCAAGTGAGATGGAGAGTGTGCACGAGAACATGCTTCGTAGGTACAGTGCCTGTAACAACGATGTCGCCACATCGAGCCGCTGTTGTAATGCATCAGTACTATTTTGTACATACAGTATGCTGGGTTCCTTTTTGTTTTGCAATAATGTAAATACATAATGTTTAAATGTTAATACAGACAAATGTGCTTAAGAGATAAATGAATGTTTTGTTACCATTCCTTTCGAATTGTTACCTGAGAGCTGTACTGCGCCCAGACCAATTCAGTTCTTCAAGCAGAATTGGGTGATTTGACATCTCAATTGAAGCAGTCGTAGAACAGAAACGGTAGGTTTACGGACATGGGTTCCTGTTCAAAACATTATGTACTCATTCACCTCTACAGGTTATAGAAATCTGTAACGGGAATTTCGAAACACCTTGTATAAACTCAGTGAAGGATGTCCCAATTGAAGAGGTATCGCTTATGACGCCCAAACGCAGCTGCTATGTGCGTCGTATTGCAGTTACGCTATCCGCGTAGTCTAGTCAATATAGCGACACTTCGGGAGTTAACCGCCCTACGATGAAAATCGGGTCATAGCAGGTCGAAGATTGATGATCAATATGGTACAGAAAAACTGCGGCGAAGGACTACCTCAGTAATCTCACGAACGAACGTCACGTCCCTTCCGCTGCGTATTACGTGACGATCGAAGGTCTTCTGTGAGTCAGATGGCCTCCGATTTGAATGGGGAGATCAGGATCCCACTTCTACCGGAAGTGTGTTGAGACAAGGACAACGCATAGGCCGACAACCAACTCACCTTGAAGTGCCTTCCTATGGGTTCTGGCCACTCGGCGTCATTTATGAGATTGAGTGCTTGAAAGTATTGGCCGTTAGGCGTAAATCTAACGTTGCCCAGAGTACGCCCGATCGCTGCTATGGTCTTCGAGGAGGCTCCTTTCGTGTACTCCTGTAGGAGGATATTGAAGGGCTAATACAGTACGTAAAGGGAGAAGAAAATCTAATGGTAATTGAGGACTGGAGTGCAGTTGTAGTGACAGTAAAGGTTACAGGAGAATATGTGCTTGGGACAGGTAATGAGAGAGGAGAAAGAGTATTTGAGTTCTGTAATAAATTTCAGCTAGCAATAGCGCGAATGGTCTATTCAAGACTCACAAGAGGAGGAGATATACTTGGAAAAGGCCGGGTGATACGGGAGGATTTCAGTTAGATTACATCATTATCAGACAGAGATTCCGAAATCAGATACTGGATTTTAAGAAGCAGATATAGACTCAGATCACAATAATTAGTGATGAATAGCAGGCTGAAGTTTAAGATGTTAGTCAGGAAGAGTCAATATGCAAAGAAGTGGGATACAGAAGTACTAACGAATGACGAGGTACGCTTGAAGTTCTCTAAGGGTGTAGATGCAGCATAAGGAATAGCTCGGTAGGCAGTACAGTTGAAGAGGAATGCACATCTGTAAAAAGGGCAATCACAGAAGTTGGAAAGAAAAACATAGGTACCGTGGAAGTAACTGCGAAGAAACCATGGGTAAGAGAAGAAATACTTCAGTTGATCGATGAAAGAAGGAAGTACGAAGATGTTCAGGGAAATTCAGGAATGTAGAAATACAAATCGCAGAGGAGTGAAATAAATAGGACGCTCAGGAAAGCTAAGATGAAATGGCTGCATGAAAATTGTGAAGAAATAGCGAAAGAAATGATTGTCGGAAGGACTGACTCAACATATAGGAAAATCAAAACGACCTTCGGTGAAATTAAAAAGAAAGGGTGGTAAGATTAAGAGTGAAAGGGTTATTGCATTGTCAAATGCAGAGGAGAGACTGGACAGGTGGAAAGAGTACACTGAAGGTTTCTACGAGGGGCAAGACTTGTCTGCTGTGACAGAAAAGAAACAGAAGTTGATGATTTAGAAGAGATAAGGTATCAAGTATTAGCATCAGAATTAAAAAGGACTTAAGATCAAATAAGGCAGAAGGAGTAGATAACATTCCACCAGAATTTTTAAAATCATAGTGGCAACAAAACAACTAAGCACATTAGTTGTAGAATGTATGAGTCCGGCGACATACCATCTGACTTTCGGAAAAATATCATCCACACAATTCCGAAGACTGCTTGAGGTGACAGGTGCGAGATTAACAGATCATGCATCCAAGTTGCTGAAAAGAGAAATATACAGTAAAATGGAAAAGAAAACTGAGGATGTGTTAGATGACGACCAGTTGACTTTAGGAAAGGTAGTCACCAGAGAGGCAATTCTGACGTTGCAGTTGATAAGGGGAGCAAGACTAATGAAAAATCGAGAGACGTTCATAGGATTCGTCGACTTGGAAAAAGCGTTCGACATTGTAAAATGGTGCAATGTGTTCGAAATTCTGAGAAAAATGGGAGTAAGCTACAGGGAGAGACGAGTAATATACAATATGTACAAGAGCCAAGAGGGAACAATAAGAGTGGATGACTAAGAACGAAGCGCTCGGATTGAAAAGCGTGTAGGACAGGGATGTAGACTTTTGCCCGTACTGTTCAATCTGTACATCTAAGAAGTAACAATGGAAGTAAAGAAAGGTTCAGGAGTGGAACTGAAACGTTCAGGAGTGGAATTAAAATTCAAGGTGAAAGGATATCAATGACACGATTCGCTGATAACATTGCTATCTTGAGTGAAAGTGAAGAAGAATTACATGATCTGCTGGATGGGATAAACAGTCTAACGAGTACAGAATACGGACTGAGACTAAATCGAAGAAAGACTACGGTAATGAGAAGTAGTAGAAATGAGAACAGCGATAAACTTAATATCAGGATCCATGGTCACAAAGTAGATGAAGTTAAGGAATTCTACTACCTAGGCAGTAAAATAACGAGTGACGGACGGAGCAAGGAGAACATCAAAAGAGGACTAGCAATGACAAAAACGGCATTCCTGGCCGAGAGAAGTCTACTAACATCAAATATCGGCCTTAATTTCAGGAAGAAATTTCTGAGGGTGTACGTCTGGAGTACGGCATTGTATGGTAATGAAACATGGACTGTGAGAAAACCGGAACAGAAGAGAATCGATGCATTTGAGACGTGGTGCTACAGACGAGTCTTGAAAATTAGGTGGACTGAACAGGTTCTGCGCAGAATCGGAGAGGAAAGGAATATGTGGAAAACAAAAAATGGTGCAAATGGCTCTGAGCACTATGGGACTTAACATCTGTGGTCATCAGTCCCCTAGAACTTAGAACTACTTAAACCTAACTAACCTAAGGGCACCACATACATCCATGCTCGAGGCAGGATTCGAACCTGCGACCGTAGCGGTATGTGGAAAACACTGACAATTAATGAGTAAGGACAGGATGACAGGACATTTGTTAAGACATCAGGGAATGACTTCCATGGTACTAGAAGGAACTGTAGAGGGCAAAACCTGCCGAGGAAGACAGCGATTGGAATAGATCCACCTAATAATTGAGGACGTCGGCAAAGGTTGCCATCGGAGAGGAATTGGTGGCGGGCCGCATCAAACTAGTCAGAAGAAAAAAAAAAAAAAAAAAAAAAAGGAAACAGAAAAGAAAGAACAGTCCAATGAAGTTTTGTTAGCTGTTCCTAAAAGCACAGACTTTTGTGAGGCCTTGCGTTGTCATAGAGAAAGAGAAGTTCATTTTCATTTTCATGGTGACGAACGCACGGAAGTCGGAGGATAGCACAGCACACTTTTAGAGTTCATCGTTGCGGCATCAGGAAGGAAATCAAGCGGTATAACCTCTTCAGAGTTCGAGCAAAAATTTGCAGAAATGTGTTTCACTGTGATCCGGTGATCATTTTGGATGAGAGTGTACGAACGTTACAACAGTGTAGTAGCCACAGCAGTATGCGGGCGGCCGGCACATGGAAGATCGGACAGGTTTACGCGACCTTTTTGCGATGATGACAGACACCTCGCCCTGCGACTTACCGTGCTCTTGTTCAGTGCCAGATTTCCATAGACATTCCACAAACGCCTATGAGTATCTACGATTCTCTGATTTTCAACCGAAAGAAACTCAATGACAGTTCTCTTCTTGGAACGCACCTCCGTTACGGACATCATTTTGAAGGCTGTATAGCGCCGCCACCGATCGGAACTTCATGAAACTATAGCAGCCGAAATGCGAATATTCCATGATATCCCACAACAAATTCTCCTTTTTTTTAACCAACTTGGCAGAGAAAAAAAGTGTTGCATTATTTATAGAACGCCCACCGTACATGCGTAGCCAAGATTCTGGCGTATCATTTGTCCTCCAGTGGGAATTTCGTCTCAATTGTATTTGTTCGACTTGACTGTAGTCTTCCTCTGGTGGCGTACGAGTTGAAGCCGGTCATCTGAGAGCCCATTGCCATATTGACACCTGAGGTAAGAGCTGTCGTCAGGACGGAAATTGGGGGAGTGAAACGTTCCTTTTCTCCGCCCTTGAAGCTTCTGTGACGTCACGTTTGTGGTCTAGGCTTGAATCCACGTACCCTTGACGATGTGCGCTGCGCGAGAGAAATTACGTGACTTATTGCTCCGCAGATTTAATTGGAAATGTTGTTGGCCGGCCCTAATTAATTCTCTTTTCTGTTGAACTACCAAATCCTTCCAAATAATGGTCTCTTGCCTCGCTTTGACCTGTAAGACAGGATTAAATTTCTCACTACTCCGATGCCAGTAATTAAAGCCCTGTAGCAATTCAAGTATTTTCAAGAAGATTGTAAGATACGACGTGTAGACTGGACTCCGAGGACGTGGACCTTTTACAGCTCCTGCATCGCCTCCAACTGACTGCCAATAACTTCTGCCATAATCTCCACATAACACAAAAGGAGTACACTTCAACGCAAATATGCGTGAACTCACAAAGAAACAGCAGTCTCAAGTATAATTTATTGGCTTTTGTTAAATCTCGCCAAGCCCGTCTACTTCACTGAAACACCACCGTCCATCTAGCTACTGGCTCCGAGGTCTGAAGTACGGGCTCTCCTACCGTGCACGTACATGCTCACTATACACTTAATACCATGCTCGTAACATTACGTTCTTTTCATTGGTGAAAAGAATGCCACTCCAGTGATATTATGGACAGCGTTCATCATTCAACTATTAGCTCTCCTGAGTAATATTAGCCCTTCAGCAAGTAAGAGAGTGCACATCAGTACTGTTATAATACATTTTCTCCAGTTTTGTTCCCGACAGAGCAGTCTGACAATTCAAACAGATAGGCACTTGAGTGTAAGACGATGCTGTTAGCGTGGGCTGATGTACTCCAAGTAATATGTCTGGCAACAGTCTACACAATGACGCAGACGTTCATCACATTTTCGAAGATTCTTAAGATGACCGTAGCGCTCGTTTTGATGCTGATGACACGTATGAAGATCGTACTGACAATTTATCTAATTTAGGTAAGAAAACAGTGACGCTGTATGACATTACAAAATTATTTGCAATCATTTCGCGTATAAGTGTTAGCGAACGACAGTCAGTAGCTGATCACAAGAGCAGAAATGAAAATACATCGTATCAGTGAAATGTATACAAAGTGGAATTTTGTGTGGAACCGTTTCGAGCTCCACCACACAAAAAGGGTTGTTAGAATATTAAATGATTGTCGCAATAAATTCTCCCTTTTCATTGCATTCTAAAAGAAATTTTAAAATTAATTTTTTTTGCACCCGCAAAAGACCATCTTTGTGAGCTGGGAATCCATCTCCTCCAACTACAATATTTTAAAATATAGTTGCCAGAATTAAGATTGTGATCCCAGATTGGTGTTGGGAACGGCGCAACAGAGGATGAGGACCGATTGAATCATGGGAAATGTAATGTGCATATCGCTATTTGGTAGTCTCTCGATGCTGTATGACTGATCTGAAAAAACTCAGACTTCTTATTTTAATGACTGCATGTTCCGCATATAAAATATGTCAGAAGTACATTGCAAATTAATAATGACATCATGCCAATGGCTGATTGGTGCCACATAGAAGTGTTACGTCCTCCTTGCTAGAAATGCTGGAAAATAAAACTCATAACGCAATGAGTAATGAAATAAACATATGGATGGTTAACTGATAATAGAACAGCACTCAAGTAACTCAAAATATGTTAGTATATTGTGAAGTTACTGCAACTGCAGCGTACGATGGTTACATGTCCAAAGCTGAAAGCAGAAAGACACGTTCGTAAAGACAGGCTTCTACTAGCTGCTCTCAAAAAAAATTAGATGGCTGCGCCTTCTTTTATTACACAGATGAACATCGACTGTTTGGTCGCGAATCTTTAAAGAAAGTTTTACACATAATACAACTTTTTAGAAAGGGGTATTACATATTTTACACTGCTGCGATGATGAGAGGTTTACACACACACACACACACACACACACACACACACACACACACAACGCACACGGACAACTATGCTAACGAAAGACACACGTTTCATACACAGGGCTAACCAAGCACTACTGGATTCTTCCGCACAAGACGCGATTCAGCGTCACATATACAGCTCTTATAATCACAAAGATCGGCTTAGATTAGATAAGATTCACACAACATTGCGTGAAGCTAAATTTTTGAGGGCTACGATTAATCATTGCGATCGTGGGCCAGAGTCCTAAATATAACAAACTGCTGCAATGTAATGGCATAGCACAGTGGTTAAGGTATAAACTTGTTCTGTGGAAGGTCGTTGGTGGGAATGTTGCCAGATGTAGCAATTTATTTAAAAACTAATCAAAAGACTTTATTATTTTTTCACTTAACTATTTTAATTGTAATTTTTATTCATTTTTGACATGTCATTTTCGCTATCGTATTGACTTTTTTATTTGCTCTTATTTTTCTTCCTATCATTCTTTTTTCTTTTGGAATCTCCTTGTGCCGCCTGTAACCTGCAAACAAGTGCCGACCAGAACGGCCCTTCGGTTGCTAACGCGGCAGCCCGCGTAGGGTAGTCTAACGTAACCAATAACAGCGAGAGATAACAGTTTGCTTTTGCAGCTGAAACTGAAATTTTTCTGTCTTGAGTTCGCTCGTAGATGTTTGCCTCAGCGCCGCGAACAAAGCGATTGTGATTTTAGTTCTGCCGCAGACCGTTGATCGCAGTTTTCTCAGATACATTGCATATAACGAGGTTGCGCTACAAAACGCGTCGTCTGCCGAAGTTCACTGTTTGGTCACTAATATCAGCTGTCGACAGAGCTTATCTCATTTCCGACATACTTTGCAGCAACTGCTGCCAACATTGCTCCGCGTTACATACACATTAACAGCGTTTGTTAGATGACGCGCCGTGTTTGTGTGTCACCTATTATCGAGCCGTAGCAGGCAGCGGATGCGACAACAATGTAGCGCCCTGTGAGTGACGTCGACTATCAAGCAATTTTAATTGGACCATAAGGCTCCAAGACTGCCCCTCTCCTCACTGGCTATTCTGTTGTCCAGCAGGCACACGGACGGAGATGGCCGCACTGCTGCCCCAGGGCAGGTTGTTGGCGGCGGCGCCAGAGGAGGCCGAGCGAGATCGATAGCCGCCCAACCCCAACCCCAACCTCAACCCCAACCCTAACCCTAACCTAACGAGCAGCTGCCCGCCTCATTACGGCTCTCAGTCGCTTCTGACAGAGACACGTAGGCGTTAACGGCCCGTCCACCCGACACCTCCAAGGCGACTCCATTCCACTTGCAGCACTGTACGTATAGATATTCTCTTGTGTTACGCTGTTCATAGGAAACGAACTCTGACGTTATTTGGTTATCTAGCTGGTTACTCGACTTCTCCCTGTCACTTATTCACCCGTGTATAGTATTACATAGGAAAAGGAAATAAATCTATCTACAGTGTAAACATTATTTATTTGCAGCTTTTTAAAAGTACAAGTGAGTGAGACAAGGTTGTAGCCTATCCCCCATGTTATTCAGTCTGTATATTGAGCAAACAGTAAAGGAAACCAAAGAAAA
Source organism: Schistocerca cancellata (assembly GCF_023864275.1). NCBI lineage: Eukaryota > Metazoa > Arthropoda > Insecta > Orthoptera > Acrididae > Schistocerca > Schistocerca cancellata. Next base: position 281,795,079 of record NC_064627.1, read on the forward strand.
ATTCGGAGTAGGAATTAAAGTCCATGGAGAAGAAATAGAAACTTGAGGTTCACCGATGACACTGTAATTCTGTCAGAGATAGCAAATGGCCTGGAAGAGCAGCTGAACGGAATGGACAGTGTCTTGAAAGGAGGATTTAAGATGAACATCAAAAAAAGCAAAATGAGGATAATGGAACTTAGTCGAATTAAATCGGGCGCTGCCGAGGGAATTACATTAAGAAATGAGGCGCTTGACGTAGTAAATGAGTTTTACAATTAGGGGAGCAAAACAATAAATGATGGTCGAAGTAGAGAGGATATAAAATGTAGACTGGCAATGGCAAGGAAATCGTTTCTGAAGAAGAGAAATTTGTTAACATCGAGTATAGATTTAAGTGTAAGGACGTCGTTTCTGAAAGTATTTGTATGGAGTGTAGCCATGTATGGAAGTGAAATGTGGACGATAAATAGTTTAGACAAAAAAAAGAATAGAAACTTTCGAAATGTGGTGCTACAGAAGAATGCTGAAGATTGGATGGGTAAATCACATAACTAATGAGGAGGTATTGAATAGAATTGGGGAGAAGAGAAATTTGTGGCACAACTTGACTAGAAGAAGGGATCGATTGCTAGGACATATTCTGAGGCATCAAGGGATCACCAATTTAGTATTAGAGGGCAGCGTGGAGGGTAAAAATCGTAGAGGGAGACCAAGAGATGAATACACTAAACAGATTCAGAAGGATGTACGTTGCAGTAGGTACTGGGAGATGAAGAAACTTGCACAGGATAGAGTAGCATAGAGAGCTGCATCAAACCAGTCTCTGGACTGAAGACCACAACAACAACAACAATGCAAAAAAAAAGCCAAAGGGGAACAATATCAGATGAACACCGAGAGAGAGAGAGAGATACTCACATTACAAAGAGCTTAGTCATGATGTAAAAACAGGCTCCGTTTATCAACGTTTTTAAAAGTGTAAATACTGTATCAGGAACCAGAAGAGAAGTTAAACAGAAGACGAAGGGAGAGGTACTAGGATTAATAAGGGCATAAGAAAGTAGTCCCCCATTCGGGTTTCTAGGTGGGGTCTACTCAGAATGTTGTCATCAAGAGAATTAAGACAGGCATTCTACAGGTTGGAGCGTAGATTGTTGGATCCCTTAATCGAGCAGGCAGGTGAGAGAATGAAAATGGATAGGCTGGTGTTAAATATAGTGCGAATTAGTGAAGTGCAGTATGTTAACTTGCAATCGTTATAAGTTTGATTTATCGATATTACCAGCAGGTGGAGGAGGGTGTGCAGGGGACGGCTGCTCTGGACCCTTCGCCTTCAGGGGGCTCCAAATCTTGAGCACCCAAACGTGGCTTAAGTATGTTCCGTAAATAAGAGGCAATCTGGAGTTCGAGGACCCATAAATGTACAAAATATAAATAGAGATATCTACTTACCTATTGTCAAGCCATGGCAGTTGTCAATGGGTGTGTTCAGAATTTTTCGAATTTTTGTAAATGTTGCACGAAATTTAAAAACTGTAGAATGATAGAGATCTGCTAAACGCACTTATTCTACATGAAACGTTTTTAGATACCTAGGCCATTTACACAGGTGTACTGTAAGTGCAGTTTAAAAATACGTGCATACGTTCAGTGAAGAGTTTATGAGTGACTTACTAATTTTTTAGTTAGAGTATTACATTCAGAAAATACTTTGACTGAGGTTGTATGTAATTATTATACAGTTTATTTTATGATTATGAAAATCCATCTAAATTCAAGCAACAGTTTTTACCAACTATATACATCAAGATCAATACTAGAGTCATCTAGACTTTAAACGCCGTAACACACGAAGTGTAGCATAAGTCTTTATCTAGTTATGCTAATAGCCTAAAGAAGTGCATCCCTCTTGTTCTAAGGCGGCTTCCGCGCCAAACGTAAATAATAGATCCGAACAACAGAGTAGTTATGTGACGATCAATTTCTCCGCTCTCGCATGTGCTCTAGAATACCTAGGGTTTCTTGTTAACATCAGTTCATTTCATTCTTCATAAAATTTGATTAGAAATACTGCATAACTAATGTGATTCTTCCTTTGAATTTTTTGTGGCGTGCTCATTAAGTTTAAAAAGTGATTCATGTATCTAAGAAGAGCTCAGAACGTAAGTATCTACATTTCTGATTAGGTTAATATTACTTTAAAATTTTCTGGCACATACTATCAGGAACCAAATTGCATGGATACTTAGCTTCTATAAATCTTTGGAAGCATTACATTCTTTCCTTACACAGTTTCACAGCAAATAACACTGTTGTAATAACGACATATGTTACAAATTGTAGAATCAATATGTTTAATATGTTTATCAAATATTAAAACAAAAATAATCTTTTTAGCCATTGAAGAAATTAGTTTTACTGTTAGTCGCAATGTAAACGCTACACAAAACATTCATCGCATTTATGATCGTTATGGTAGCTACACATTCACTACTACGAGCTACACGGACAAAAACATTCCTTTGAATGAATGTGTACGCCACGATCTGTCACTGAAATAATCTTGCTAACCTCTTTTTTACCTAAAAAATCACCCAACTGACTATCAAAAAAGATATCTAAGAAAAGTAAAGCCTAAGGTAGCTGCATCAGTCGCTAGATCTTTAGCCAAATACTTTTCCGCTAGTGGAGAAGTAAGTGACACTAAGAAAAAGCAATACAGGTAGTAATGACTGAGAATAGGCATATGTGTGATGCAGAATGAGATTTTCACTCTGCAGTGGAGTGTGCGCTGATATGAAACTTCCTGGCAGATTAAAACTGTGTGCTGGACCGAGACTCGAACTCGGGACGTTTGTCTTTCGCGGGCAAGTGCTCTACCAACTTTTTTATTTTTTATTTTTTTTTTTGCATTTTGTTCGTTATTGATCGTTGTGTTTGGTCGTTGCGGACGTCGCAAGACATCGTGTTCAAGTTCGGTGGTTAATCCTTCCACTCAGTTTTTTATTACAGAGGCCATCCGGCTCTCTGACCGAACACGCTGAGCTACCGTGCCGGCACCAACTGAGCTACCCAAGCACGACCCACGCCCCGTCCTCACAGCTTTACTTCTGCCCGTACCTCGTCTACCACCTTCCAAACTTTGAAGAAGCTCTCCTGCTAACGTTGCTGAACTGGCACTCCTGAAAGAAAGGATATTGCGGAGACATGGCTTACCCACAGCCTGTGGGATGCTTCCAGAATGAGATTTTCACTCTGCAGCGGAGTGTGCACTGATATAAAACCTCCTGGCAGATTAAAAGTGTGTGCCGGACCAGACTCGAACTCGGTACCTTTGCCTTTCGCGGGCAAATGCTCATTCTGGAAACATCCCCCAGGCTTTGGCTAAGCCATGTCTCCGCAATATCCTTTCTTTCAGGAGTGCTAGTTCTGCAAGGTTAGCACGAGAGCTTTTGTAAAATTTGGAAGGTAGGAAACGAGGTACTGACAGAAGTAAAGCTGTGAGGACGGGGCGTGAGTCATGCTTGGGTAGCTCAGTTGGTAGAGCACTTGCCCGCGAAAGGCAAAGGTCACGAGTTCGAGCCTCGGTCCGGCACACAGGAAGTTTCATGTGTGTGATGATTTAACTTCGACTCGTCTTCACCCAATGATACTGCACGTTGCCCAATACTTCTTCCAGACAATATGAGAACTATGATTAATGAAAACTATAGTGAAGTTTATCGAAACAAGGAGCGACCTTTAGAATCTATAGAAAGACCGGGTGCAGACATTAAAGGAATACATCGTGGTTTAATTTCTTCGTAGTTTTACTCACAGTTGAACGGGGCTAAACATTTAAGCAAATGGACGTTATGCTCACCATCAACAAAGAAACTGTACTATTTATGCTGTCGATTATTTGCTCTGAGGGTGACAGCAAGAAAAATAAATTTATTTTTGGCTTCTGTTAGTACAGAAACTGAATGCGAAGATATGGAAGCATGAATGATAGTCTGAACAACTATCAACTTTAGAAAAATGGAGGTCTCTATGGGCCTGAAATTTAATAACAACAATAGTAACCTGAAGATTGTTAACTATGAGACCCAGAATTGGAATAAACGTTTTATCCCCCTTTTAGATATTATACTATTTTCAGCTCAGCAAAATCTTATTTTCCTCGGTCATTGCGAAAACATTTCATAGAAGTTTCTTACAACTGGTGCAGTTGATGGCGAAATATGATCCAGTATTGAAAGGGCATTGTTTAAAACCTGAAGAGGCCACTGGTGCGTCAAACAGAGTACCTTTTTGAAACTTCCTGGTAGATTAAAACTGTATGCCGGACCGAGACTCGAACTCCCGAGTTCGAGTCTCGGTCGGGCACACAGTTTTAATCTGCCGGGAAGTTTCATATCAGCGCACACTCCGCTTCAGAGTGAAGAATCTCATTCTAGAGTATCTTCTTGTTTGTCAAAAGAGATACAAATTTAATATATTTTTATTTCGGGTGAACTTGTTACGGAAAGGCTAGAAACCGCAGATTAATTTTTTATAGCGCTTCCAATGAAAGCAGACCTGAAGAAGTGAGTCAAACAATTAGATAAGTCCATACAGAAGACAACGTTGCGAAGATAGGAAAATGCTTCTTAGGTTTCTTTCATGCTGTGTAAGATTGCAGGTTATATGTCAAAAGATATTCAAGAGTAGCTGGAGAAAGACGAGCTGGATATTGCGTTGTGCGAGGTGCAAGCTTATGACGACTTTGTGTCTGTGTTAGGTGTGCATGGAGTCGAGAACTCAATCCAAAAGCTGTGTTCACCCCCGTGCTAATCATACATTAAGTGTTTGTAGAGTTCGTGCTTTACCATGCGTTACCTCTAGCGTCACATATTATGGAACTGTAAAGATGTTATATTCATTATTCACGTCTTCTATAAAGAGATGGCAATTACTTGTAGAAAAAAAAAGGAACAGGAAAAAGTTTGGGACATCTGTCTGCTACTCGCTGGATACTCACTGGCGTTCAGTCAAAGTCATAAAAGGAAACATGGAAACAATTATTTTGCGGAATTTGGATGATATACAAGATCCATCCAAGGCAAACATTGTTCCTAGATCTGTTTGTTCGTTTTGGCTATATGTTGTTATTTTACCTTTTCGACCTATATAAACTTTTCGCGCATGATATTGGAGGAAGAATATTTAGTCCAACAATATCTACAGTCTTCAAAACTGACTTTGGATAAAGGATTCGGCAAATTAAAAGCTCTAAATGAGTTATTAGTGACGAACAGAATTACAATTATAGACAAAGCTGTTACTTTTTCCACTAAAAAGTACAGTGATTTGGACATTAACATTGATCTATGAGGAAGGATGAGAGTAAATAAAACGATGCCAGGCACACTTGTTCAAGCTGCTGGATCATCGATTCAAGAAGAAGTTCATCGGTCAGTGTTCGAATGCGTAGACCGATTTGTACAAAAATTGTCACAACCATCCATGGTCATGAAGGAAATTACTAAAATTTGCCTAATTCTTGAAACAAAGTTTATGACTGAAGGATCTCATGGCGCTCTGGCTGTATCGCTGGTGAATCTGGTAGAAATTTACGATGAGTCTGATGAGGAGCAGGTGCTGGAGGAAATTTAAACGCATCTAAAGGCATCTACGTGCAACCGATTCGTTCCTGCTAGATGGACAGCTCAAGAAATCCTTTAGTTTATTATTAAAATGGGATTTCAGTGAATCATTATCCTGTATCTCACTTATAATCCAATGTTTCTTGGTCATCTGTGTCTGCCACATCAAGGGGAGAAATTTTTCTAAACTGGAATAGAAATATTATCTTCATTCCACGATGAATCAAGGACAATTAACCAATCTGTCAGTTTTATGAACTGAAAGAAAAGTTTCAAATGAAATAGATTTCAATGACGTTATTGAGAATTTCAATGAAATAAAGGCACGAAAAAATGTTCTATAATATCATAATAAGTATTATACCAATATTTCGAAACTGATTATAACTCTAGATGTTTTGTTCCCACACATAAGAAACACGCTGTAATTTTCTTATTTTATTCTCTATTACTTCTTTGTACTCTTACTTCTAGTGAAGAGTTAAATTCATGAATTGAAAATCTTCAGTTTGTAGGAAATCTCACAAGTTTCGGAAGTAACTGACTTGTTTTCTTATCGCGGCGTTTCAGCGTCGAATGTCTCAAGCGCGCCAATATTGTTCGCTTTAGCAAATCAGACTTCATAAATTAATCACAAAAAACTGAAGTAGCAAATCAGTCCTGAATAGCTACTACAATTCGTCAATTCGTAGCTATCTCAGAGAGAAGCCGTAATAGTGGTTAAGCGAACTTCGTACAGTAAGACTCACCCGCATTTTATTACAAAACCTGTTAATACCATATTAAAAAAAAGATGTTACTAGCGTGAAATAGTAAAGTATTCCACAATGAGGGATATAAATTTAATGTTTATTACTGTTCAAACACACTTACGCTATCATATTACGTCTTAACCGTACAAGGCCAGGAAGAGTAAAGGTGAGACGTGACAGGTGAAGAATGTCAGACAAAAGACGAATAATAATTTTACAAAGAGGGTCCTGTCACTCTATTTCGCCGAAGTTTAGTTGCGTTTTAAACCCACAAGCTCTTTTCTTATTATAGATAACATATTATACAGCCATACTATTATATCTCTAAATCTACGTCTACATCTATACTCTCTCTTTTCTTATTATAGATAACATATTATACAGCCATACTATTATATCTCTAAATCTACGTCTACATCTATACTCTCTCTTTTCTTATTATAGATAACATATTATACAGCCATACTATTATATCTCTAAATCTACGTCTACATCTATACTCTGCAAACCACCGCGAAGTGCGTTGCACAGAGTACGTCCAGTTTTAGCAGTTATTAGGGCTTCTTCCCGTTCCATTTACATACGGAATGCGAGAAGAATGATTTCTTGAATGCTTCCATGCGTACTGTCATAATTCTGCTCTTGTCCACACTATCCCTGTTGAGCGATATGTACGGGATTGTGGTATAGTCCATGAGTCATCATTTAAAGCCGATTCTTGAAAACTTGTTGGCAGACTTTCTCGGGATAGAGTGAAGGCTTCACTACCGGATGACATAGCTGCTGGTAAACCTTTCGGGATGTGAGGTCGTGGTCCAAGAAACTCTTTTCCTGACGTTTCGTCCAGGACTGCACTAGACGAAACGTCACGAACAGAAGAGTTTCTTGGACAACGACCACACGTCCCGAAAGGTTTACCAGCAGCTTTCTCGGGTTACTTTACATCTATCTTGAAGAGTCTGCCAGTTGTGTTTCTTCAGTATCTCTGTGACGCTTTCCCATGGATCAAACAAATCTACGACGATTCGTGCTGCCTTTCTCTGTAAACGTTCAATATCCCCTTATTCGGTGCGTGTACCACACATTCGAGCAATATTCTAGGACCGGTCGCATGAGTGATTTGTAAGAAATTTCCTTTGTAGACTGATTGAACTTCCCCAATATCCTTTCAAGCCGGCCGCTGTGGCCAAGCGGTTCTAGGTGCTTCAGTCGGGAACCGCGCTGCCGCTACGGTCGCAGGTTCGAATCCTGCCTCGGGCATCGATGTGTGTGAAGTTAGGTTTAAGTAGTTTTAAGTCTAGGGGACTGATGACCTCAGATGTTAAGTCCCATAGTGCTTAGAACCATTTCAACCATCATTCTGCCAATAATCCGAAGTCTACCCTTTGCTTACCCACGACTACCTATGTGATCATTCCATTTTACAGGTATATCCCTACAAAGCGGTACAACCAGGAATTGTATGAGATGGGTGACTCCAAAAGTTACTCTTTGGTATTTCGTCACAAGATACTACGTTTTTTTCGTTTTGTGAAGTGCCCAATTTCACACTTTTGAACATTTAAAGAAAGTTCCTCTGCTCTAAAAATAAATAAATTTCATCTAAACAAGACAGTAAAGAAAAAAAGTACTATTGTGTCTCTATAACTCCACTTGATGGCTACTAAATGCTGACTCGTATTCTACGTTTCTCATCTTTTCCCTCGTACACTTTCACCCGCTCAGTTTTCATCGCTAATTGTGATACGCGCTGTACACAAGTCTTGCGCTAGGGTGTTCCTCTCAGCTTGGCAATCCAAGCGGCCGCAACTAATTATGGCACATCCTGTGAAGAAGATATGTGGCGCTTCTAACTCTCCTCTAAGCTTGGCGCCCAAAGTGGTACCTTTTGTCGCTTGGGCTGTGTGTATTACACTTACTAGAGCGTGAAATACACTCGTTAAAAATACTTAATTTTTTTGTCAGCCATGACATCTATATTATTCTTTACAAAATGTATAGTACAAAACATTAATTTCTAGACAGACAGGGGGCCTCACTTAGTTTCGCTGGCCAGGGCCTCCAACGGGCTTAGTCGGCCACTGATACCAATTACGCCAGAACAGGACTCTGCTACACGAGCAGCATGTGTTAACAGCTCTCTGTGTCTACCTTACCTGCTACTACGACTCCTGAATATTACGAGAGCACGACGGAACACACCAGAGGAGTCTAACTTGACCAAATTTGTGTGCAGTTTCCCCACGCATCAGAGATGTCTCCCAAACTATCCATGAACACCGCAACGCCTCAGGAAGACTCGAGAACATCCTGAAAAGCTAAAACTGTTCTAAGTTTCACTCCTTGTTTTCCGCGGCCACTCCGACTACAATATTTTTGTGCCCAACGGGGGCATCTTCCTGCTTCTGGTCGTCACAATACGAAAGCCGCAGATTGTCTACGCGACGCTGCCTCCCAGTGGATGGTTCATGTGGTGTCACCGCCAGACACCACACTTGGTAGGTGGTAGCCTTTAAATCGGCCGCGGTTGCTAGTATACGTCGGACCCGCGTGACGCCACTATCAGCGATTGTAGACCGAGCGCCGCCACACGGCAGGTCTAGAGACACTTCCTAGCACTCGCCCAGTTATACAGCCGACTTTACTAGCGATGGTTCACTGACAAATTACGCTCTCATTTGCCGAGACGATAGCTAGCATAGCCTTCAGCTACGTCATTTGCTACGACCTAGCAAGGCGCCATTACCAGTTACTATTGATGCTGTAAAACATGTACCGTCAAGAGCGATGTTCACCAATTATGGATTAAAGTTAAGTATTCCAGCAGCTACGTACTATTTTTGCTAGTCTCATTACCTTGTCCTGTTCCAGACCTCACGCCAGCCTGCGTGAGCTTAACGCGTGCCTTTCGGCTTCCTGTCATAGTGGGTTGGCTGTCTTGCCAATCCACAACAGTTCAAATGACTATAACCACTATGGTACTTAAGTTCTGAGGTCATCAGTCCCCTAGACTTAGAACTACTTAAACCTAACTAACCTAACGACATCACACACATCGCCGGCCGGAATGGCCGTGCGGTTCTAGGCGCTACAGTCTGGAACCGCGTGACCGCTACGGTCGCAGGTTCGAATCCTGCCTCGGGCATGGATGTGTGTGATGTCTTTAGGTCAGTTAGGTTTAAATAGTTCTAAGTTCTAGGGGACTGACGACCACAGCAGTTAAGTCCCATACTGCTCAGAGCCATTTGAACCATTTGAACATCACACACATCCATGCCCAAGGCAGGATTCGAACCTGCTACCGTAGCAGCAGCGCGGTTCCGGACTTAAGCGCCTAGAACCGCTCGGCCACAGCGGCCGGTCGCCCAGTGTACACTCATAAAAGACGCCTAGTGTTGCCGGGAAGCTTCAGCGAACATTTTGTCTCTGACTAAACTTGTTCCCCATGGTGCGATCTATCACCCTTAGGCGTTTACCACGAAGACTTTGAAACACCGTATATACCGAAGAGTTATAATTAAAGTGCAGCTACCCACAGAGGTCCAGGGTGGGCTTTAATTCTCGCACGGCAGCGAAAACTGTTAGATATTCTAAAGCTTAATGCGGAACCATTTTATGCTGGTAAACTTAGTTACAAGTTTGGCCATCAGGTGCAACGAAGAAGTTTCCGGGTCTAATGGATTAGGAGCGGGACGTGGTCAGAAAACGTCAAACAGATGAGTCAGGCATGATGTTTATGTTATTATTAAATGCCGCTTACATAATTTGTTGAATATGAGCACCGGGGAAGTCGACAAGATGCTGTACAACGCCAGATATGCACCTGCTGGCCATAATTGGAACATCTTTTCCCAGCATAAATAGGTTTCACATTAATGCAAGTTTCTCTCCCGTACTATATTTAGAGAAGACACTGAACCTTCCTCAGTAGCTGCGCTTTTATTATATATGTATATCGAATGGTTACAATAACTTAGGGCTCTTATATGGTAGACTTTAAATTTTTTTTTTGTTGTTACTGCGCAATTTCGAACCATATGATGTAAAAGTAAGCTGTTTGATACTTGAACTCTATGAAAGGGTACTCTACGAATCGGAGTTTGGAATGCCAGAAGTTTATACAACGCAGAGAAGCTAGAAAATCTGAGAAGGGAACTGCAGAGGCTCAGTCTGAATATAGTGTGGGTAAATAAAGTGAAATGGAAAGCAGATCATGATTTCTGATCAGATGAATGTAAGGTAATGTGAAATGCAGCTGAAAATGTCAGAATCTGTGTTGGATTAGTCTTAAATAGGAAGACAGTGCAGAGAGTTGGTTATTGTGAACAGTTAACTGATAGGGTTGTCATCAGATTCGACAGCAAACTAACACCGTCAGCATTTGTTAAGGTATACATGCCGACTTCGCAAGCAAAAGATAGTCAGACAGAGAAAGTATGTAGGGATATTAAACAGGTAATTCAGTGTGTAACGGCCGGCCGGAGTGGCCGAGCGGTTCTAGGCGCTTCAGTCCGGAACCGCGCGACCGCTACGGTCGCAGGTTCGAATCCTGCCTAGGGCATGGATGTGTGTGATGTCCTTAGGTTAGTTATGTTTAAGTAGTTCTAAGTTCTAGGGGATTGATGACCTCAGCAGTTAAGTCCCATAGTGCTCAGAGCCATTTGAACCATTTTTTTCAGTGTGTAAATGGAGATGATAGCCCAATAGTCATAGGGGATTCGAATGCAGCTGTAGGGGAAGCGGTACAAGAAAGGATTACGGGAGCAAGCGGTCACAGTTGATGAGCGAGGACAACCACTAAGTGAGTTCTGTAAAAAATTTCAGCTAGTAACAGTGAATACCCTGTTCAAGAATCACAAAAGCAGATCCAAAAGGCCTTGAGATAGTTGAAGATTCCTGCTGGATTACTTCATAGTCAGACAGTTTCCAAAATCAGATACCGGGCTGTACGGAGTATCCAGCAGGAGAAGCTGACTCAGATCACAATAGAAGACCTCGTCTGTAAGCAGTGGTAAGTGACTCTCGATGAGAAACTGAGTAATTACATACAAAACGTAGTAACTGATGTGCTTTAGCTCTAGTATTTGCAAGTTTCACGATAATGCGACGGATAGCAGCTCTGTCTCGAAGTTCAGATTCTAGCTTGTGGCGCCTTTGGCAGAATGTGTGCGTAAAGACAGAGGCTAAGTGCCACAAACATGGGTTCCTATAGACGTAACGTGTGCGGTGTTCGTGCCTAGAAAATACTTTCCAAGAATGAGCTGTACCAATCGGCGGATGGCGTGGATAGGTATGACTCGGATGAAGATCCTGCATATATCCTGAACAGAAACGCACATCAAAAGGTATTACTAATCACGTAAATGGACATAACCATTAAGCAAATGATTAATGTTAAGACGCATTGCGGAACGTGGTTTACGTGCGTTTATGAGACATTGCAATCGCAGGCATGTTAAGCGCCATCATTAACATTGTTGACGTGCTGTATTATGGTATCTCCGTTGGTTTCTTATGAAGCGTTGAAAACCGTACGATCAAAAGTCAGTTACGTACGAGAGGAATCCAATAAGTAATGCAACATGTTTTCTCCCGTCCCATTTCGATTTAAAAAATGGTGGAATTTTTAGTGGGAGACCATGGAATATTGTCGTGTCAGCTCCAATAATTTCATGTAGTTCCGATATGTGCCGGCGCTATACGAAGCCTTGAAAATGGCGTCTGTAACGAGGATGTGTTCCTAGCAGTGAGCTGTCATGGAGTTTCTTTTGGCTGGAAAACCAGAACATCGCCATAGGCGGTTGTAGTATGGCTACAGAGAACTGTCAGTGAACAAAATCACGGTAAGTCGTTGGGCGAGGCGTCTGTTATCATCGCAGAAAGGTCGCGCAAGCCTGTCCAATCTCCCACATGCCGGCCGGCTTCAAACAGTTGCGATTCCTGCAATGTCGGAATGTGCGGACACTCATTCGAGGTGATCGACAGATCACTGTCAAACACCTCGCTGCTGAACCAACTCTGTTGGTTGTGGTGAAAGATTCGTCCACCAGTTGGGATACGCAAAGGTGTGCATCCATTGGGTTCCTCGTCGCCTAACAGAAGAGCAACGAGGGAACATCGTCACAGGGGATAAAACATGGGTTTATCACTTCGACCCGGAAACAAAACGGCAATCCATGGAATGGCGGCACACCACCTCCCCTCCGAATAAAAAGTTCAGTCCAGCACCCTCAACCGGAAAGTGTCTGCCCCCGGTAGCTGAGTGGTCAGCGCGACAGAATGTCAATTCTAAGGGTCCGGGTTCGATTCCCGGCTGAGTTCAGAAGAACATCACAAAAATGCAACCTTCCGGAGATGCATCACGTTCTGACGTACTGTAAATGGATACAGTTGATGCAAATGATCAGCGTATCCGACAGGGAGATCGGAAGAGGGTAAAACATGAAGATATCCAGAAACAAATCAAGAAAAATATAAGTGAAGGAAAGGAACACAGAACATATAGGGGCAATGGGGGGTTTTGTTGTGTGATGACTTCTAGGCCCTCCATGTGAATGCTCTAAAACGTTTTCCGAGTGGAGAAGACAAGCACAGCATACTCAGGAAGCACTGACAGCTTAATTGCTGTAATAGGCTAAATGCGTTGTTTACGGTCAAAAAGAATTATCCGTTAAAGGACTTGTTTTTGCAGCGGTGTCGTAGTAATGTTTCGTTAACTCGCCCAGCAAGTCCACACGGTTAGGCTGTGGTAAATCATGTTTAAGTGCTCTTGCAAGTTGCAAATAAACTGTGTTAAGCACCCACTGACGAAATTTTAATAATAGAATCATGTGCAGAATTTACATTTCAAAAATACGTTGTTACGATAGCTAATGTGAAAATAATGACGTATCTTGATAAAAAAAAAGTAGCAGTGGATGTACCGGATGATCAAAAAGTCAGTATAAATTTGAAAACTTAATAAACCACGGAATAATGTAGATAGAGAGGTAAAAATTGACACACATGTTTGGAATGACATGGGGTTTTATTAGAACAAAAAAAAAACACCCCATATTGCTAGATGCGTGAAAGATCTCTTGCGCACGTCGTTTGGTGATGATCGTGTGCTCAGCCGCCACTTTCGTCATGCTTGGCCTCCCAGGTCCCCAGACCTCAGTTCGTGCGATTATTGGCTTTGGGGTTAGCTGAAGTCGCATGTGTATCGTGATCGACCGACATCTCTAGGGATGCTGAAAGACAACATCCGACGCCAATGCCTCACCATAACTCCGGACATGTTTTACAGTGCTATTCACAACATTATTCCTCGTCTACAGCTATTCTTGAGGAATGATAGTGGACAGATTCAGCATTTCCTGTAAAGAACATCATCTTTGCTTTGTCTTACTTTGTTATGATGATTATTGCTATTCTGATCAAATGAAGCGCCATCTGTCGGACATTTTTTTGAACGTTTGTATGTTTTTGGTTCTAATAAAACCCCATGTCATTCCAAGAATATGTGTCAATTTGTACCTCTCTATCTACATTATTCCGTGATTTATTCAGTTTTCAAATTTATACTGACTTTTTGATCACCCGGTACATGTAACATTTTCTTTCTGAGAATTTATTGAATCTTTGCAACACGATTTCATGAAACAATCAAAATGTCTCGTACCATTGTTTAAAGCGGAGGTCTTCAATTTAGTAACGATGGAGAGTAAACTGAAGTCCAAGAGAATCGTCCGGAAGGACCCGTACGGAAGGAAGTAGTATACTGAAGAGGTGAGGAATGATGAAACACGTTTCAAGTTCTATAAAGATGTGACTGCCGTAAGGGATACCACAGTAGGAAGTTCAGTTGCAGAACATTGGAAATGTCTAAAAAGAGCCATCACAGATGTTGGACATGTAAACGTTGGCACAAGGAAGGTAACTGAGAAGAAACCCTGGCTAACAGGAAAGGTACTTCAGTAAATGGACGAAAAAAACAAGTACAAAAACGTTCATAAACCATTAATCCAGAAATATAAATCTTTTAGAAATGAAGTAAATAGGAGGTGCAGGGAAGCTAAGGCGAAACGGCTGCAGGGAAAAGTATGAAGAAATCGAAAAAGAAACGGTCGTTAGGAGGTCTTATTCAGAACATAGACGAATCAAAACAATCTTCGGTGAAATCAAAAGCAAGCGTGGCAGTATTAAGAGTGTAACGAGAATTCCACTGTTCAACCAGAAGAGAGAGCGAATAGATGGAAAGAGTACACTGAAGCGCTATTTGTAGGGGAAGATTTGTCTGATAACGTTGTAGACGAAGAGATAGGGGATCTAGTATTAGAGTCGGAATTGAAATGTGCTACGGAAGACTTGATATCTAATAAGTCAGAGGGGTAGGTAACATTCCATCAGAGCACAGGGAGAAGTGGCAAAATACGATTATTCATGTTGGTGTGTAGAATCTTTGAGACACATGAAATACCATCAGACTTACGAAAAAATATCATTCACGGAATTCCAAAGGGAGAAACAGCAGATAAGTGAAAGAACTATGGCACAGTTAATTTAACGGCTGGTGTATCGAAGTTGCAAACAAGAATAATATAGAGAAGATGCTAAAGAAAATTAAGCATGTGTCATACGACAACCAGTTTGACTATAGAAAAAGTAAGGTCACTGTTGAGGTAGAACTGATGTTGCGCTTGATAGGGAACAAAGAATGAAAAAGAAGAAGAGAAAAAAAATCAAGACACATTCACAGGATTTGTCGACCTAGATAAAGCATTCGACAACTTAAAATGGTACAAGGTGTTCGAAATTCTGAGAAACATAGGCGTATGCTTTAGGGAACGACGGGTAATATAGATGTACAAGAACAAAGAGATGACAATAAGACTGGAAGACCAAGAATGAAGTGCTAGGATTAAGAAGGGTGTAAGAGAGGGATGCAGTCTTTTGCCCCTACTTTCCACCTATAAATAGAAGAAACAATGGCGGAAATACAAGAAAGGTTCAAGAATGGTGTTAAAATTCAAGGTGTGAGGCTATCAGCAGTAAGATTCGCTGACGTCATTGCCATCTTCATTGAAGCTGAAGGAGACTTACAGGATCTTTTGAATGGAATGAACGGTATACTGACTAAAGATTATGGATTGAGAGTAAACCGAAGAAAGACGAACGTAATGAGGAGTAGGAGAAATGAGAATAGCACGAAGATTAACATCGAAATTAGTGATTACGAAGTAGACAAGGTCAACGAATTCTCCTACCTTGGAAGCGAAATACCCACATCGGGCGAAGTAAGGCGGACATTGAAAGCAGACTAGCACTGGCAAAGAGGGCGCTCCTGAGCAAAAGAAGTCTGTTGGTATCTAACACAGGCCTTAATTTGAGGAAGAAATTTCTGAGAGAATCGAAGCGTTTGGGATGTGGTGCTACACAAGTATGTTGAAAATTAGTTACACTGATAAGGTAAGGAATGTCGAGTTTTTCTGCAGAATCAGAGAAGAAAGGAACATATGGAAAACACTGACAAGAAGAAGGAATTGGATGATACGACTTGTGTTAAGATGTTAAGGAATAACTTGCGTGGTGCTAGAGGAAGGTGAAGAGGGTAAAAACTCTAGAAGCAGACAACTATTGGAATGCATCCAACAAATAACAGAGGATGTTAGGTGTAAGTGCTATTCTGAAGTGAGGAGAATGGCATAGGAGAGGAATTCGTGGCGGGCCGCATCAAACCAGATTACTTATGACTAAAACAGAATATGGGGAAGGATACACTAGCCGATTCCTGAACTAGGCTGTTTGTTTACATCGTCTAATTTCGCCTCATTTGACAGATGGTATTGGTGAGATGTCGTGATCGGTCAGTGGCAGCAGTTCAGGCATAGACAGTGCAAGAATGAACTGGCCGTTTCTCTTTAAGATCCAAAAATCCGATCCGAAAATTTCTAATAACCTTTCACTTTCGAAGGGCTGTGGTGAGTACAATATCTTCACCTTCGTATAGGTTACAGATTGTGATTTATTTGCTGCAGTGTTACTCGCCGGGGATAAATGGAAGCAAACTGCCATCTCTCAAACAAACCATAATGTTTATTGTTTTACAATTAGCATACATTTAAAGCGATATTGCGTGAAAGTGTCATACTGGTTTACTGCGAAAATCCGTGAATATCGGCACAGGGGTTTTGAAAGATCACAATTAGAAGCTTTGTATCAACAATACACAAAGCTACAAAAACATGCTGAGTTATTAGAATTAGCTGCTGTTATCTTGAAGGAGTACCATCTCGTGAAGTATCTCTTCTTGTTCCAGTGCCTATTCATCGCCCTAGATCGATGGCGAAAGCCATTTACTGCTTGAAAGTTTCTACGTCCACGCTGAAGTTACGTTATCGCCACAAAAATAAAATATGATTTATAATATTTGTTCAGGGTGTTTCACAATGTTTTGACGATTTTATTTAAATAACACACGGACTAATCGAGAAACCAAGTTGAACATTTTACTCAAAGTAGAACATTTATTCAAGTTTACTTACGAAATACTACATCAGACAAGTGACTACCATTCGCGCCTGCACTATATTCGAAGCGTATCACCCAGTTATTGAAAACATGTTTCGTGAGTGCTGGAGCAATATTGGAACTTCAATCGTGAATCGATTCTATGCTTCTCGGCCAGTCTGAGTATACTCTCGCTTTCAAAGAACGCGATAGGTAAAAGTCTTCCACGGCGAGAGGGCCATTCAACACAAGCGTGTTTTGAAATTACGCGATTACCAGACGATTCACAGAGAACTTGCAGGGTCTTGTTGGACGTGTGGCATGTTGCGCATTCTTGGTGGAACGTTTTCGTAACGAATGAAGAGGGCTTGTCTGTAAACTGCTACGCACTCGTTCGATGTTCTCGGGTGTCTGGACGGTTTTCCGAGGGTCGGTTGAATTTAGATTCGATGCAGTGGCAGTTGAATGGAAGTTTCTTACCCAATTCAGTGTTGTTCCACAAGAGGAATACTATATGGCCGATGAATCTTGAAATGCTTACGAAAGTACGTTGCACGCGCACGACAGATTAGCCGCAACGAAAATAGTACTCCACGGAAAACGCACGATGTTGCTTCGATCAGTACTACATGATTACTCATCTATTCATGAGACGAAACTTGACACACCGTATTACTAATATACGACGCCACCATTACTGTATCTTTTGTATGCCGGGCGTTATTCAAATTCGAAATTGTCAAAACGTTGTGAAACACCCTGTACTTCTCTTGCCAGTGTGTAATTCGAAGGGTGGTTCTGTGCCCTCACCGTATACTGTATCTGGATTTGCCTTGGTATTCTTTGATCCGAATTTAATTTTGAATCAAAAATAGTTAGTGCAACACCTGTAGTCGCGCCATCTTATTGCTACAAACAGAATGCAGGAATCAAATGTCATCGAATCCGAGATCCGCATGATGTACACTTCTATCTCTTTCAGTAACATAGCAATATATGTGAACATGGCGAGGGTTTGGGGAGCAGACTTTTGTGCAGAGGTGGCTCTCAGCTTACATGCTAGTGCAGTTGGGTGTAGGCAGCTCGCCGCCATGGCCGCACCCCGTGGGGATCGATAACGCCAGACGCAAGGGGTGCCTCCCCATAGGTCAGCATTCAGTCTGCACCCTGCACACTGCATCCGACGCCGGCAGCCGGCGAATCCGATACCCGGCGCGTCTGCCGCGCGATTCCGCAACACCTTTCTCGATTTTCAAGTTTGCCTGGCAATATCTCACGACTGCGTGTTTGGATAGAATATTCGCAATTTTCGCGTCTGATTTGCATAAAATCTCTCGCTTTCGCCATACTTATTTTCATTAATTCCGCCTCTAGTTCAGTGGTCAGCATGTCTGACTTCTATGTGAAGGCCCTGGGTTCGATTATCGGATTACCACGGATTTCCGCTTGGTGGGACTCTTGAGTGGCGTTAACTCGCCCTGGTGATCCCATTTGAGGAGCTACTTGATTGATAAGTAACGGCTCCCACTTCAGTAATGCTAACGACGATCGGGTGGGCGGTATACTGACTCTACACCTCTTCATGTTGCACACGAACGACGCCATTGGCAGAGAATGACACGGCGGTCGGTCGGTCCCAATTGACCTATCCGTGTCAGAAGGTGGAGCTTTGATTGCTGTGCTTGGCCGTTTTCATTTATCTTCCCCTATTTCTCTCTCTCTCTCTCTCTCTCTCACACACACTCACTCACTCACTCACTCACTCACACACACACACACACACACACACACACACACACAAACGAATAAAAACACAGAAACATGTATGTCGGATCCGCAGCAGCTGCAAGAGAGTATTCACAGAAGGTCTTGGCCTGGCAGTGAAGCTGAGGATTTTTCTTTTAAAAACGTCTCATTTTAACAGAATCTATATCGACATTTATACACTTCACGCAACTTTATGCGAATGACATTATTCAATCTCTGCAGTGTCCTTCCGGCAGTGTTTGCAATCGCTTGTCCGCTATACAGAAACGCTAGCCGTAGCAAGGATGCATCGAGGTTTGGGAAGTGATGTATGAGGGAGCCAAATCTGGAGAATAGGGCGGGCATTCCACCACTGCTTAGCTCAGATCTGTCAATTTTCCGTTACCAAAAAGGATGAAAGATTTGTATCTTCTGCAAACCAGTTTTTACCTTGGACGTTGCACCCAGACCAGTTACGGGGCTAGGGCAGTGGTTGTCACACTTTTTCGCTCAAGAGCCAAAAATGACATAGGTATCGGTGTTACTATTAATTCGTAACTTATATAAATTACTATGTTATATATCAGTCTGCACCCTGCACACTGCATCTATAAATAATATAAATGATATTTGTGACAATTATCACGCGACCAGTCTTTCATTTTTAAGTATGGAATATTAAATTCTTTACGGAAGGTATATGCAAGAGAAAAAGTTTCTATAAGGGACGTACTCCAGCTTAAGCAGTTAAAACCGAATAAAACTGAAACTTCCTGGCAGATTAAAACTGTGTGCCGGACCGAGACTCGAACTCAAGACCTTTGCCTAACGTTGGCAAGTTCTCTGCCATCTGAGCTACCCAAGCACGACTCACGACTCGTCCTCACAGCTTCAATTCTGCCAGTAACTCACCAGTAACCTTCGCAGAAGAGCTTCTGTGAAGTTTGGAAAGCAGCAGACGAGGTACTGGCTGAATTGAAGCTGTGAGGACGGCTCGTGTGTCGTGCTTGGGTAGCTGAGATGGTAGAGCACTTGCCCGCGAAAGGCAAAGGTCCCGAGTTCGTGTCTCTGTTCCGTACACCGTTTTTATCTGACAGGAAGTTTCACATCAGAGCACACTCCACTGCAGAGTGAAAATCTCATACCGAATAAATTTAATTTGAAATATGTAGGTGAGTCTCCATCACCCATCAACGTCAGTTATCTGTGAAGTTCGGAATTTGAATACATTTGATGTTTCATTGTTTTCCAAAGAAGAATTTTATGTTATAGAGACTGCAATCTGAAACAACAAACACTGACAATTTTTCGATATTTCCTTTTATAGACAGTAGAGACTCTGTGACAGACGTCTCGTTAATTTTGCCTGCTTGTAACTCAACAAATTGAAATTCATCACGTTAACATGATATACCTATCATCATCCCTCTTCACTCTGTTACCTACAACCAACTTTCTGCACCAAGATACAGATCTCCGTTACATATTCGAGACAAAGATGTTGTTATAAAGTAGATATCCTTATAGCATCATTTTGTTACTGTAATAGCTGTGGCTATTGATGTGACACTACTAGAGTGCAGATGCACCAAAACTGCTGTAGCCGGCCGGGGTGGCCGAGCTGTTCTAGGCGCTTCAGTCTGGAGCCGCGCGACCGCTACGTTCGCAGGTTCGAATCCTGTGTGTGATGTCCTTAGGTTAGTTAGGTTTAAGTAGTTCTAAGTTCTAGGGGACTGATGAGCTCTGAAGTTAAGTCCCATAGTGCTCAAAGCCATTTTTGAAAACTGCTGTAGAATGTCTGCATGTTACCGTAGTGAAATGTGCAAACTGTTCCATTTGGTTGTGTTTTAATCATCACATTGACTCTTATTTGGAGTATGATGGCGAATAAAAGAATATCGTACCACAACAATTCTTCTACTTTGGGAAATATGATTCTTTATGTACTGCATGTGTTAACATACAGAGGTTGCACAAAAATCTGGAAGCACCAAGTGAAATGCATGCTTCAACATAAATGCTGGTACTGGCCTAGCCTATAGATTCCTCTGTTGTATTTGACCAGGAACGTTAGCTGTGCAGTGTCGTCACTACATTGGATATGTCGTGGTCAGAACAGTGTCATCAAAATGGTTCAAATGGCTCTGAGCACTTTGGGACTTGACATCTGAGGTCAACAGTCTCCTAGAACTTAAAACTACTTAAACCTAACTAACCTAAGGACATCACACACATCCATGCCCGAGGCAGGATTCAAACCTGCGACCGTAGCAGTCACGCGGTTCCGGACTGATGCGCCTAGAGCAGCTCGGCTACCGCGGCCGGCTAACAGTGTTTTGTATAGTTGTGAGTGCACTATGTCTCAGGTAAGTGAATTCGGACGTGAGCAAATTGTTGGTGCTCGCATGTTGGTAACTACAGTATTCGGTTTTCTCAAGCAGCGTCATATCGAAGCTTAATACCGCATACAGGGAAAACGGAGAGACATCATACGTTAAGTCACAACGCAGATTAAAATTTGTGTTGAGTGATCGTGACAGACGGTCGTAGAAGAGGATTGAGACGAAAATCTCAGGAAGACAGCTGCAAAAGTCGCTGTGGGACTGAATGTCGCACTCGTGAACCGTTTCAGCACAAAAACAACGCGCAGAGACCTTCGTAAGCTGGGAATTGCAGGGTGAGGTGGAATTCCAGAAACACTCATTAGTGATACAAATGTTCGTAACGAAAAACGTGCTGTTGATGGCATAAAAACTGAGCTATGGAGCGATGGAACAAAATCATTGGGTCGGATGAGTCTCGTTTCGTACTGTTTCCAGCGTGTGGCCGCGTTTACGTTAGCAAGAGTGAAACACGACGGGGATTGGTGATGATTTGGCCAGTTATTTCACGGTGTTCCATGGGTCTCATAGTGACTCTCATCATAATTCGACCATTTTGGTTGGTCGGATCCGTCCCATAGTACAACGTTGGTTGCCCAAGGGTGATGCTGTGTCCCAAGACTACAGGGCCCCTGCTCGCATCGGCCAGGATTTTGTGAACACAAGGATGAGTTGCCGCGTATCTCCTGACCACCATACTCGCTATATCTTTAGTATTATTCAGCCTTTGTCCTACCCACTCCGTTCATCCTTTTGTGAACTTACTGCTATATTGCATGAAAAATGGTGTAAGATCCCTTTTAAAACCATACAGGATCTGTATCTGTTCATTTCAAAACTACTGCAAGCTGTTTTGAATGCTAATGGTTCTCCTTACAATCTATTACGCTTGGTAACGTGTTTTTGGTGTTTCCATATTTTTGTCCACCCCTAACATATTGTATAAAGTAAAACATGTGCTGGACATAATTGTCTGTTAAATGTTACTTTTTGTTCACGGACGTATACTTCAGTGTCTTTAGATTTTAGATTGTACACATATTCAGGATCTTACAGACAGATGACCTTGAGGGTGATAGAACAGGCAGACCTATGTATTTTAAAATCTTTTTCCATGCTTTTTTATCAGTCATAGCTGAGGTACTTCCCTTTCCATTAAGCTGTACTGCATATATTCTGTTGATTTATAATAATCTTACATCTCCCCTAACAAGGAGAAAATCTTCACACTGCTGACATGTAATTTAGCTGACGTATTTCTTGTCAGTTGTCAACCGTCAGTTTTACCTCTATCTTGTACTCTGTTTCTGCATTGTGTCCGACAGGTAATACGTTTTCAAGCTATACTTCCAAACCCCTGGGGTAGTATTAACTTGATTTCAGTGTGATTGTTAATTTGAATTATTACGTAGGGTAGTAGGTCTTTTACCACATTCACATCCTCTATACTGCTGACTAATTATTTGCCGATGTTGTCCTCCTGCTGACCGGCTCATCTTCTGGCGCACACACAGATAAACACTTTTTTTCGATGTTTACTATTGTCCTTTTGGTTTGGTCCCTTCATATTCATTTGCTGTTTTACTTTTAACGTTTTCAGTTACGTTACCACTGCCCTGTAGTTGATCATATGTAGCGGATGTTTGCGCCACATTCTCGATGCATGACGTGTTTTTCAGTGTTGTTCATCTTTATTGTATTCTCCTTGACGAAGATAATTAATGTCTGATGATGGCCTTTAACGCGAAACCCGATTAACGAAATAAATTTATGCTGCATAACATCCACAATTTTACGTGTTTCATTAGTAAATAATGTGGCTCGCACACTGTTGTCCCACTATCAAATAAATAGATATGCAGAGTGATTCTGTGATGTTACAAACTTTCAGTGATGATGGAAGGGTTAAATGTAACAATTTCACGTAAATGGCTCTGGTGTGGTAACGACAGTGTTAAAAGCTGTTCCGATACTTCTGACACTACATCTCTTCTTCTGCAAGCTCTTTGTTTTCTGTATTTTGAGAGGAGGTAGTATGGACGAAAACAAGGGAAAAATGTCCGGGGTAAACATGGACTCTAAAATGCATACCGTAAGAGCTGTAGGCACTTGTTCAGTAGAAGAAATGTGTTTCACAGCAGCAAAGATGAACTTTCGACTCCGATTCTTGCGGACCAGGGTCTCTTACCTCAAATTGAAGCATTTACTCTTCTCTAACATTCCTGTCAATTTGTAACGTCATTACGGAATGACCTCATATTGTAGTTTGTCTCTCTGTCTGATGTAGAGCTAGGTGGAGTCATTTACGAAAAGCAACATTTCGACAGCTTTCTTTCCCTTCATCTTCAGGTGATACTTACGTCTTCTGCTGAGGAACCTTCTTGAAGGGTCAGTTCGTTCCCTGGTATTGGTGTAATACGGACGCTGATGGGCTTCGACTGCAGAATCGGCAAAATACGTATTACACCTTCTCGTTTCTTGTGTATTTTCTAATTTTTCCTTTTCAGATATGCGATCTGGTGCCGTCAGCTAGTTGTATACCAGAGAATAAGTTGACGTGGCTACCCTCGATGCGGACGGCATCTGGAGCGGGCTTAACGTACCGGCTGCGGTTCAGTCGTATCAGCAGCAAAGTACCAGTAGCAAAGTCGTATCAGTTGCCAGACCAGTGACATCGCTGTCCCGCAAGTCTGCTGCAGTATCTCGGCAAGGTACCACAACTCGTCGAGTACTGCCCACCGCTAGGAGACGAGTGTCACCACGAGGCCGCTCGTCGCAGTGGCTGTTGACGCGCGAGTAGGCGCTGCGTCAGCGTGGACGGAGGCTGTAGCGTTTCCGCTGCTACTGCCTGCCGTGGTCCTCATCTGAGAGGAGGATTTTCCGCCTCGATGCTCTTCTAGCTTGTTCCCACTGGCACACTTGTTGGAGAGGGCGCGTCGCCATTTCTCAGCACGGGTATCAGCATTTGGCGAGCAGCAGGGCGACATCCAGAACTACCTTCAGCACGGAATGCAGAGAGCACATCAGCAGCAACGAAAGGGTTCAACATCGCGCAAGCGTAGTAGCTCGCGACGTGAGCGCCACCATAGTTTCCGCTCCTCCCAGGCTGCGTCTTTGATAGCGCGCGTGATCTCACGTGCAGTGCACTCATGCTTCCCGGAAGAAGCAGTGGCGTCCCACGTGCCCCATCTGTAAAAGAATAAACATTAGATAATTCCCAAAGGATGCAAATTATAACCCGTTCGTACTACATGGTGTGTTCCTAAATGTACCACTTCCCACCAAATAGATATGCTATGTGGAACAAACACGTTGGATTTCTGAATGTTACATCCGCGCCCACTTTTTCAAGCACATCTGGAGACAACTTGATTATATTTTATCTTGTAAAGATGACGCATAGCCGTCATACCTATTGTCTTCTTCTCAAGCAGCTGCCGACTCTAGCGTGCATGCAATGAACAGCTCACAACAAAGTGGCAAGTAGGAAGGTTCCAATGTTACTATAACGAGACTTGCCAGATGTTGGGAATGCCACATAAATCTGCTGCATTTATCCGACTGCAAAATTAGTAAAACCATTTTTATAGCCAGCCGGTTCCATAATTTTAGAGATGATCGTTGGAACAAAGTGTTAACCAGACAAATATTAATTATTTTGGACCAAACGAGCAGCTCCAAGCTTGTGATGTAGGAGAGGTGCTGGCTCAAGGAATGTTTAAGCACTAATTTAAAAGATGTTATTTATAGTACTAATAGCTATAGCTGGCAATTTCAAAATGATAAGTTGGTAGAATCTCTCGTACTTTAAACACTACATTTGTTTAATTTCTTTTCCAAACCGGGACATTTTAAATTTAAATTGAAGTAAACTTTACAATCAAACAAAAAACTAAAAATTTTAAGTAAATTTTGCAATAAGTAAAGAAATACTAAACATTTAAAACTTTGAACTGTCTTCATAAATTTTGAAAAATCCATTAGGTAAAACCAATACATGAAAACAAACAAGATATCCAAAATTTACCAACACACTGAAGTCATTAAAAAAAAATAAAGAATGAAATGGCAAGTACACCAGTCACTATAACACTAACTGGAAATCAGGTGAATTATTCCCAAAAGGAATCCCGTTTGCATGGTGGCATTTACGCTATACTACAGGTTGTATCACTTTGCTGCCTCTATGGCTTCCAGTTTTCGATTTACATCAATGTTAGTAATACAGCTTCAGCACCAAGTGATAACGCCTGCAACACGACAACTGTTGAGCACTTGAAACAACCAGGCAACGTGAATAATATATTTTTAACCTTGAAAGCACCAGGGCACATGGTAATTAGCAGATTTCAAAGCAAGGAATTTAAGTTACCTTGAAAGTTTATTGCTTAACAAGAGAAGGACCTAGACGGTTAATTAATTAAATCAACTAGCAAATGTAAATATCAATCAAGAGCGACTAAGTCACTTGGCGCCCCACCCTCTTTATATTTAAGGAAAACTTTTTCCGCCGCGTTGCTACGCGAACACTGAAAATAATTCTGTGTTTGCTAACTAGGATGGCGAGCTTCACGCAGTTCCACTTTAACACGTATATTTAGGGCAGGAGAGTGCTTACCAATAATAAAAGTCTCACGGCTTTCTTGATCACTAGTCCTGTCATTCCATTTCCGTATACATTATCCACAGTTAGCGGCTGTCCTGAGCTGACTATGTTCCACACATTATGGGTAATAACCTGTTCCACGCGCTGTATCTGGAGCGATGCCTTCAACAAGAAACAAACAGCCGTTTTATTTGCCGAAAGCTCGATCTACACTTGGAACCAAGCCAAGATAACAAACACCCAGTGCGAAAACTTCTTTCAGCCTGGCAGAACCCAACACCGGCAGATACGACCACCACTCCACAAACGAAATACACAGCCCTCGGCGTACGGCTAGTTGCACTGTGGCTCCATCTCTTTTCTCCGCAAGGAAGTACTCACTCGCCGGTGTTACTCTTTCCTCATAAAGGAAACTCCCATCGCACCCTCCTCACATTTAATGGGAAGATGACCCAGTGGAAAGCCGTCAAAAGCGTAACACAGATCAAGCATGAAAATAGGAACTGTGAAACAAAAAAAAAAAAAGTAGAAACAGTGAACTGTCCAAGGACAAGAAGTGCAACAAACAGTAGCCTGGCACAGCAACGGCGTCGTGGGTAAGTCGTCATGGTTTGAGAGCATGCCGCCACGGTAGCTCAGCGCGTTCAGTCAGAGGGTTAGCTATCCTCTGTAACAAAAAGCTGAGTGAATGGATCAACAAACAACCTGACCGGGTGTCATCGAACGTCCGATCCGAACAAATTCAGAGAACGATATACAACAAAATGAGATTAAAAAGAAAAGAAAAAAAAAGAGAGACTACCAAGCAGGCGACCCGTGTTTAATACTCCCTTGTGCAATGATTTCTCACAATATTGTTAACTGTTCGTCCGGTCACTGAAATGTTCGTTCTCTTTCTGTAGTCTTGGCAGTTGTCATAGAATATGAGTCATGTGGTAAGAATACGTTACCGACGCAAGTAAATGTGATAAATGTCCGAATGGCCGAAAGAACAATCTTCATATATATATATATCTCACTCATTCACCAGGCGCACAAATTAGATGCGTCGATACGAGATTCCTATCAAATGACACACGTACAAATACTGTCACTAATGCCGTGTATGATACAGCAGCCGTGTTTTCCGGTGGAGGATTCGGTTGACTTGTCGCCGTATCATCAAACGTTTGCAGTTCCCATTCGAAAGCCACTTCCTTTCGGCTACTAATAGAGTAGTTGTGCAAAATCAATTGACATTATAGGTCTCTACCTTACACCTCGCTGTTGCAAACGGACGTTACACCATGACATGACGCAAATTTGAATAAATCGAACAGCGAAAAAAACAAAAAACAAAAAAATCAGGAGGGAGGGTTGAACACGGCCCACTTGCTTGACAGTCCCACACCGCAACAACTTAACCACGACACCGTTTCGCTGCCCGGTTACTTTGTGTTGCAAATCTTGTTCTTGGACCGTTTTTTCACAGTCCAGTACACCTTCTTCCTGTTTTCATGCGTGATCTGTGTTGAGCGTTTGAAGGTCTGTCCACTGGGACATTTTAACACAAAATCTGAGGGGAGTGCGATGGGGAGGTTATCTTGTGTGGTGTGCCTACTGTAAGATCTTCAGTACACACACCATCAGATTATTTGACTTGTCGCTCTAACGAAGTAGGCGAGTGTCAGCAATACGTCTCGTGCTCTTATTGTGGCGTGTTTATCCTCTGCCGTTAGGTCAGACGATAGAAATGCCACTTGCACGCTTAGAATAGCAGATTGACGGTGACCAACTTTAAGCAGAACTTGATTAATTTTCGCATACATTGAAACGTCCCCTTAGAAAAATTAAACATGACTGTGCTTAAACTGACATACAATATTTTTAGCGCAACGCAATCTGACTTTCAAAAATCCCTACAAAAGAATGGCCCTGACTAACATTAACCTATACGTTTCACAAATCACGTACCTCACAAAAATCTTCGTTACTCGAACTACTGCAATACAGCGAGCGCTACTACTGCCAGCTAAATAAAAGATTCAAACTACGGGAGGCACTAACTACTGATAGGCATAGTTAGCAAATGAAAGATTTTAATAGAGAACAAACAATGTATTTACCTTAATAGTCATAATATATATAGCAGTTCATGACATCCATTCTTACAAATGTACTGTTTCTGATGGACACACCTCCTGATTATCCATTCTCAAAAATCCACCATCTCACTTCCCCACATCCACCACTGCTGGCGACTCGCCTCCAACTGCGCAACGCTACGCGCTGTTAACACCCAACTGCCCAACACTACAATAGCAGACAACAATGCAAACCAGCCACAGACTGCACACAGCACAGCCAGTGATTTTCATACAGAGCGCTACGTGGCGTTACCAATAAAAAAACCTAAACAGCCTACTTACATAGCCCCAATGCTCCCCACAAAAAATTTTACAAATTGTTTTGGGCACTGGCCAATACATATTTGTTACAATTTTTTCACAATTACAATAACAAAGAAATCAAATGCACACACTTATTGATACAATGTTGGTCAAAAGCTAAAATTTTCTCACAGTCCATAAACACAGTCCTGATCGTTCATCTCAGTAAAATAGCAGTGTTTTTCTCAAAGTCTGGGCAGTAAAAGAAAATGCACACGGAAGTAGTGGATTTCCATGCAGTCTTGAAGAAGTAGTGTTGTCCTTCCAACAGAAAGACAGTGCTGACGCCCGACATTCAGACAGGTAACGGGCCACAACAGAGAAAACCCACAGTGGAGTCAGTCGCAGTTTTGAAGAATATTGGTAGGTAGGTCATCACAGAGCAGACCCACTGTAGTTCTGGTAGAAAGTATGGTATTGGTGGGCCACCACAGGTGCAGACCCACTGCAGTCCTTGTAGAAATAATTGTATTGGTGAGTCATCAAAGGTGTAGACCCACTGTAGTCCTTGTAGAGATGGCCAGCTGCCATCTGCTGCCACTGTGCAGGTGCACAATCACCATCGAAGAGTCTTGCAGACAATATAGCAAGTCCATAAACCACCACTTGTGCATGCACAAAGTTTTTGGAATTGTCCTTAGAACCAGGAATGCTGTTAGTCAGTCCCTTGCTAAATTATTAACACATGTGCAAACACTAACAGTCCTCTTTTTTCACTTATTGTGCATATACTACGACCAACAGAAATGTGAGCAGTGAAATGAATGCTTACAAGTTACTTAATTTGATAAACTGGTGTCAATTACAATTTAATAACATGAGAATACAATTACAGAGATACAGAAAACATCATTAAAACATAATAATACAGATAACATTTGTAGTAATACAGGCTTTACAAAAGAATAGAAATAAACATATACATCAGTGTTACAGGAATTATGACATAAGTAAATATATAAAATAATGAGAATAGTTTTCAAAACATTAATTTCACATATGAGCATTGAAACAAACAGAATTAATAATGTCTATAAACAACATTACAAAGTAAATAACATATTATTAATGCAAATTATATTTGGGGATAACAGTATTCCTCATCATAGTGAATGTAGCTTAGTACTAGAAAAATTCTACAACATAAATCTTAGTAGCTAAACACATAAAGACAGGAAAAACACAAATACACAAGAGTACACAAACACATAGCAGAATAACACAGGAGGAAAGGACAGGGTTTGTTTTCAGTGTAACGTTTGGTACTGCAGTCCAACCCAAAACTTCATTCCATAGATATTTCGTCTTATTTCAACATTTGTTTACCCCAAAAAAATCCTATCCAAGCATGCTTTCTGTATTTATTTGTTCACATATTTCTTACTTCATTACTTATTTTCCATTATCTTACCTCATCATTTATTTCTAAGAAAATCCTACCTAAGCCTGTTGTCCCTAAACCCTAATTTTTGTTCATATCCTCTTTCTAAATCCTTTTTTGGCCAAACCATTTTCTTATAGCTTCTCAATGCATTTCATCTAATTCATCACAACTCGTTCTCATATATAGTCTACCCCCTCTTAAGCTAACTTAAATCTACTGAGCTCAGATGCTAAACTAAGGGACGAGGTAATGCAGCAGCGCAAAACAATTAACACAAACAGCAATGATAAAAAATGCAAATTGGCAAAGCAAGCAGCATAAATTAGCAAAGCAAATGCAATATTACAACTAATATAAGGCAATGTGCAGCAAACAATAAAAATAAATCATTAGTAAAACTGGCTTAACAGAATGATACAAAGTCAAATTCAGTAACACTATGCCTGGCAAACAGCAGCAGCAAATGCAGTAACTTATACCTAAACATGACATAGCTCAAGCAGAAAAAATATTACACTAAAGACAACAATGCAGATAAGGGAAATGTCTATTCACATCTTAATGTCTATGTAATTAAAGTGGTGCACCACAACTTATTCTACAAGAAATATTACCAAGTAGTTGAAAAGAAACTTATGTATGCAAGTCCTGTGAAGGGAAATGTCATTTTGTGCTCCATCGTTTTTTTTAAAGTAGATCATAAAGTTATTATTTACTGGATCTGTAGGCATAAAATATCTATATTAGTACATCCATTTTATTGTAACCAATGCTGCAGTGCAGCTAGAAACTAGATATTAAACAAAATAGGCAAAGCAAGGCGTGAAACGTCATTCAATAGCCATATAGCATTTCATAATGCAGTAAACAATCTTTCAACTAGCAAGACAATAGACGTGAAATGTTTCTCATCATTTCATTTCAGTAAATATCATAAATTAAGAGCTCCACAGTGTAATCATATGTTTTCAAGTTTGGGCGTGTCGTATTTGCGATGCTTTCTACAAAGAAATGTCAATAGCGAGGATAATGGCCTCTTTTTTTACCACCTGTGCCTCTGAAAGGCACACACTAATCGCTTTTTTCCAGGTGACTGTCGTGCAGCTGGGTGCTTACAATGACCTACCTTCCTTACCGAAATATTTACGACACCAATTTGCACAACAGTGACAGTCTCACACAAAAAATTTCACAGGTCGAGAATTTGCATTGCAAATTTGTAGAAACAAAATCCTATGAATATAACAGTGTGCAAAAAATTTTCGCCAGCATTGTGAGACATTCACGCATTTACACACATTTCTTAACTCTTAAAGTACGATTCTCAGCTTATTGATCATAAACATACCTCAACAGCATAATACACATCGTCATCGTAATAATAACATCATAACAGATCAATCACATCTCAGAATCGTCGCAGCTTCTTTCAATAATTTCAAGACCTTCAATAAAGTCATCTACCTCAAACGTATTTCAAAAATCATTATCCCTTACCAAATACATCATTCAAAGCTCTCATAGTATCACAATGGTTCCGAAAAAATATGAACAGTTCACAAAGTACAGACAAAATGCAGTTTCATAAGTGTGGAGTTATCCAACTGTGTAATTACGTAAACATCTGTCACTGATGTAGTAAAATAAATGTTTGTCTCTCCCAGTTAAATGATCAGATAGCTGTGTAATTTATGTTTTAGAGAAATACGGTACCGATGTGTAAGGTTGTACAAGCAAATACCATATTAGCTAGGGCTCCTTGTGCTTGCCAAACACATGGTACACTAAGTAAGTGTGTACCCCCATGAGGATTAATGTAATTATACCCTCAGGTGTTACAGATTACAGCAATGGAATGAAATGTATCACGGAAAACCTTTGTATCTTTGTAATTCAAAAATCTTTAAAAATAGATGTTTTAAATACAAAATTAATCACTCAAATACGTGTACTGTAGCGCTAAACTGTGCGTCTTCTTGTAAGATAATCTCTGTGGAAATGTCGTAGTTATCGTCCTCTGTAACCAAAGTTCTGCTGAAATCAAAGTACTTACCTCATCATAAAAGAAAGTGAGATGCTTTGCGTATAGATATTGTAGTTATTACGTACCTTACCGTGATCAAGAAGGTACTATAACGTAACGTATTGTTTGTGCTACGAAAAAGGCTGTCTCATTGTAGCTATACCACAAAAGTTACTACTAAAACATGTTTTACCTTCCAGAAGAATTCAGAAGAACTGTGCAGATATAAAACAGAAACACCGCAAAAGCAACATTGTAAATGGTCACTCATTAGTAGCGTCGTGATCAAATCGTGAAGCTGTCACATAAACTAACCACTGTGTCATCTGGTATCTCACAGAAAGTACTTTAAATCCAGAATGTATTTTCAAGTAAACCAAAATGTTGCATTAAAATGTCATTAGCAGTGCCAGTATATGTTCTAAGTATGTAAGCCTGATAGTCGTTACGTAATCGTGCAACTAACAAGCAAGAATGTACAAATAACAACACTGTGTCGTCTGTTCGCTATAACAATGCATTCGTAATTTCTGTTTAAAAATGTTCCCTAGGTTCTAGACTGGATAGTCAACTTCAAAACATTGTTGCATGTTAACAGTTTCTCAGTGTGACAAATTGTACTAGTAGCGTGAAGTGAAAAGTTCTATGGCAAAGATAAGCTAAAAAACAGATTATCTTTCAATAAACGGTTTTACATGTGAAATGTGGTGTAAACATTTACTCTTCCTAGTACGCAGAGTTTCAACTTCAACGCAATTATCATGTGGTATACGTCGGATTCTGTAAGGTCCATTGTAAACTAGAAAGAATTTGTGACTCAAGTGTTTCTTCTTATGTGACAATGAATGAGCTTTAATGAGAACTTTCTGACCAATATATAATTTCTTTGCATTTGCTTTACCGTGTAGTTTTCTCCTTTTGTCTGCTGCAGATTTTATATTTTTAATAGCCAAATCAATTATGCCTTTGTGTCGAAGTTTACGTGTATTCGGAAAAGGTACAAGCTCTCTGATTCTGTTCGGTGGTTCTTCATTCTTCAGTACAAGAATAGGTGGTAAAGCAGTGGAGTCATGAGGCATTTCATTCAGCACGTTTTGAAATAAGTGTAAATATCTGTCCCAATACTGATGCTTTCTGACACTAAAGTCTGCAAAGCTTATTGATTTCCTTCATAATCCGTTCAGACGGGTTACAATGTGGTGAGTACAATGAAATAAAAACAGGTTTGATTTTATGGTTCCGAAGCATGCGTGACCAAACAGCAGATCTGAATTGCGGTCCGTTATCTGCAATGACTTTACTAACGTGTCCAACTTCACGTAAGAAATTTTTAACAAAGGCGTTGCATACAGACCGTCCAGTGGCTTTACGTAACGGAGTGAAAGAAACAAATTTCGAAGTAAGTTCAACAGCGACTAGAACGTACGAATATCCATTAGATGTTCTGACAAGGTGTCCCAAGAGATCGACAGCAGCAAATTCTTTTAATTTAGAAGGGATGATAGGAAACAACGGAGCACGATGTGAGACAGTAGATGGTTTAGCCTTTTGACAAAGTTTACAAATAGACAAGACTCTTCGAATTTTCTTTTCCATATTGTTAAAATAACAAGTCGTCCGAAGACTATGATAACATTTTCGTGGACCAAAATGTGCATACCTGAAATGAATGTACCAAATGAGCTTATTAACAAAATCGTCAGGAATGCAAAGTACCCATAGTTTGTCATCAACAGTGCAGCGTTTGAACAGTATGTTGCTTCTAACCAGGTAATAATGCCGAATCTGAGTGTGTGTCTTTTCATGCCATTTACTTTTGATGTCTTTCCAAATCGGATCTTTATCTTGTTCATGAGCAATGTCCTTTAAAGATGTGGTGATGAAGTTTTCAAAGGCGACTTTCTGAATGTAAAGAATACTGAAATTTTTCTCGAGGTTGCCTTCTGTGTTACCTTTCTCAAGCCCAGCCGGTGCGAGTGACAGTGCGTCCGCAACAATGTTCTCCTTGCCGGGAATGTAGACTATTGTGAAGTGGAATTCTTGCAGAAACAATGCCCAACGTTTTAACCTGTCATGATTTAATTTTGAAGACATAAGAAATTGTAATGCACGATGATCACTGTATACTTTTACGTACTTACCAGAAAGAAAGAAACGGAATTTGTTAAATGCCCAAACGATAGCTAAAGCTTCTAATTCAGTAACGGAATAATTTTTTTTCAGATTTTGTTAGCACTCGGCTATCAAAAGCAATGGTTTTCTGAACAGTAGTGTCATTTTCTATGGCTTCTTGAAATAAATGGGCACCAAGACCGACTTTAGAAGAATCCATGCTAAGGCAGAAATCTTGTGACAGATCTGCATGAGCTAGTATTGGCGCGTTAAGTAACGCTTCTTTCAAAGAATTGAATTCCAACTGTGCTTGTTCGTCCCAGTTCCAAATAGTATTTTTTCCAGTGAGAGAACAAAGTTTTGGTGTAACTAGAATTTGCATATTCAGAAAACGACGGTAAAAATTTACGAGACCTAGAAAACTGCGGACTTGTTTTTTATGGATGGAACTGGAATGGCTCTGATTGCTTCTAACTTTTCAGGATCCAGCTGAACGCCTTCAGAAGAAATAGTATGTCCCAAAAACTTCACCTTTGTCCTACCGAATTCAGACTTTTCCAAGTTAACTGTAATTCCAGATTCTGCAAAAATATGTAACACGCTGTTGAGGGTGCGGTTGTGTTGTTCCCATGAGGCTTCTGCTATCAGAATATCGTCCACATATAAGGTGATGTGACGTTTTAAGACCTCAGGTAATATGGAATTTCGCCCACGAATGAATGCTGCCGAAGAAATGTTAAAAAAAAGGAAGTTTCTGAAACTGATAACAAACGCCAAAACAAAGGAAAGCTGTGTATTTTCTACATTCTGGTTGAAGTTCGATCTGATAAAAGCTGGATATGAGATCAATAGAAGACAACACTTTTACACCATTAAAATTTTGAAGAAGTTCTTCCAACGTTTGCGGCCTGTCTGTTTCAGGAATGATGATAGTATTGATTTGTCTCGAATCTAAGACAAGCCTGATTGATACATTTTTCTTCTCAACAACATGTAATGGATTGTTGTATGAGCCTACTGCAGGCTCAATAATGCCCTCGTCAAGCATAGATTGTATTTCTGTTCTAACACGGTCCCTATAATGTGCTGGAATTACGTATGGTTTAACACAAAATTTAGTATGCTCACGAACACGAAATTGGTATTGAAATCCCTTGATTGTTCCTGTTTTGTGAGTAAAAACTGTGGAATGTGCTCGTAAAATCTCAAAAAGGTCTTGCCTATCAGTATCATTACAATTCTCAATTGTTTGAATTTTATTCTGAATTAACTCATTAGTAACAAATGCGCCGTCCATATCATCCCTGTCAGTACTTGCAGAGTGACTGTTGGTGTCAGTTCCATCTAAAATTCCGGACTGTTGTCTAACAGGAGGTAAAGCCGATTAATTTCTTCGTCATGGTTTGAGAGCCAATCTTCAAATTTCAAAGCTATTGCCTTAACCTTCTTTCTCTAAACTTATTATTTCAGCATCGTGAAAGTTTAAGATTGCTTTGTATTCATTCAAAAAGTCTACTCCCAATATAATTTCTGTCGACAATAATGGAACAATAAGAAAGTTCATAGAGAAGCTATGGCTTTGACAAAAGAATTCTAAGTTGGTTTGTTGGCGTACATCTACACTTTTTCCAACGACTGCACCTTGTAATTTAATCTTACGTAACGGAAGTGTAGGGCAATCGTTGGATTGGTTGCATTTGCTAAAGGCTGTTTCACTAATTACTGAAATGGGACTGCCAGAGTCAAGTACTGCCGTAAATTTTACGTCATTTACTGTAATGTGAATCACAGGATATGCAATGTTGTTATGTTTTACGTCATGTTCCTGGAGTAAGATGTCCCTAATGTCTTCCATTTTTACGTAATTACTAGCTACAGCAGCTGCGTCGTCAGTTTCATAAGTACGTTTTGTGGCTGCCAGCGGTATGAGTCATTGTCTATTGTCTCTTTGTTGGCGCGCGTCGTTATTGGAATTTGGAGATGTAACTTCTACAAATTCACCTTGTCGAGAGGGCCCTGCCCAGTTTGAATCCCGCCAGTTCTGATGCACTTCAGGTCTGTCGTTACGATCATATTGTCTGTCGTCATGTCGGTAGATTCCATAGTTTCTTTCTTGTCGGTCACGTGGTGGAGAATTTCTCCCGGAATCGTAACTGCGCACTGGATCGTTGCATCTGAAGTTATTCTGTCTCCCTTGATAATAATTATTTTGGTTCCCATATTGTCTGTTTCTCTGATTGTCTCTGTTATAGTCATCACTGCGTAGAGGTGATCTTTCCCTGTAATTATTACTAGTCTGTCAACGGTTGTCATATGGGTGGTGTGTGTTTTGGTCACTATTTACATTGTAAGAATAGCCTTGTCATGTCCATTTATTATTTCTGTCATCACGGAATTGTGACGGATGTGACCTGTAATTGTTCTGTTCCTGTTTTCGCGTTCCACGGTTGTCAGTGTCAATTTTTAATTCTTGTAAGAGTCCCTGAAAAGCTTCAATGTTGTCTTTGCAACGTCCTACCAAAATAATATGTCGTAAATGTTCAGGTAATTTGATTAAGCAAATGCGGATGAGTTCTGAGGGGCTGTATGGGTTTGACAGGTACTGATTCTTGTGCAACATGTCTTCAAAATATTTCACAAGACTGGAAAATTCAGATTGTTCGAAATGTTTCATCATTATGATGCTATGTTTTACTCGGTCTTGTGTAGCTTGAGACCAATATGCTGAGAGGAAGGCATGATAAAATTCTCCTTCACTGTGACAATCGTGAATGACCGATCACATTCTTTCAGCTGGTTCATTCTGTAAGTAGCCACACATAAATTCTAATCTGTGCTCTAATGACCAGTTGGGAGGAAAACAATGAGAGAATTGATGGAGCTACGCTTGTGGATGAATGTCGTTGCCAGAATTCTTAAATGTTTTGAATTTACGTGTAGTAATGAACAGCTTATAGTGAAAATCATCGTGTCGGCGAGTAGCATATCGGTCACTGTTATGTCGTGTCGGCGGTTCCATCTCAAAATTCGGTGCACCTTGCCAATTTCTTTCATAATTTCCGAAATGCCCTGTGTTATTATTTTGTGGCTTTTCCGTATTTCTAAGTTCCTCTTCCCATGTTGGAGCGCGAGTGTCCTCTGAAATATGTAATTTTTGTATTACTTGTGCCAACTGATCTTGTACTTCCCGGATTTCTCTTTTGTGTTGCGTATTAATTTGATTCTGATTTTGTTTGAATTTCTTAATTTGTTCATACTCTTCTGTGTCAGTGACGGCTACAGGTCTTGTGTCATTCAGATCATCATCTACCTTTGCAGGTAAGTTAGTGAACAGATCCGAAAGTTCGGCTACTTTCTCCGATAGTGTACTTATTTCCTCAGTGTGTTTTTCTGAACCAAATTTCAGAGTGTCCATTTGTCTTGAAATCGTATCTACTGTGTCCTTTAAGTTTTCCTGAGTTTTTGCAAGTTGTGTAACCGAATCGGTAGATGCAACTGAGTCAATTTTAGCTTGCAAGGTCTCATGATTTTCATGAACAATAGTTTGCAGTTCTTTTATGGCTAATTCGTAATTCAGTATTGTATTTTGATGGCGCGAAAAAATAGGTTGGAAATGCTCACAAATTTGTGTTTTTACGTCATTACAGACTTTTTGACATTTCGATTCGATTTTATGTAACTCAGTAGTTAAATCTTCACGTGTTTGTTCAAGCGTATGTTCCACTGAGTCTAACTTTTGAAGCTTTTGTTCCATTGTGTCTAACTTTTGAAGCTTTTGCTGTGTTTGTCTCTGATTTTGTTCCACTGTGTCTAACTGTTGCTGTGTTGTCTCTGATTTTGTTCCATTTGTTGCATTAATTGCAATAATAATGTATTAGTGTCTGGAATCTGTTCCTCTATGCTTTTCGGCAGTGCATTTGCACCGGCAACATTCACATTGTGACAAGCAGAAAATGTGTCTTGACTTATTTGAGAAAACGGTGAGGACGCAAAACCTGAATCTACAGTATTTGCAAGATTGTGTCCTGTCATTTCGGATTCCTGAGGCGAGCTGTTGCCGACCGATCGATCGATAATGCTTCCCTGTTCACTAATTGTTTCACTGCCTACACCATTATTTGAGCCCGCTCCATTTCCCTATGCACAATTACCAAATTACTACTTTGAACTTTAGTTAATTCATTACTCGGCGGCGCTAATACACTGCTTTCTTCTTCACTGTCATTTCTCAGTTTACTTTGGAGCCTAGTATTACGTTTTTCAGACGTCATTATTGTCACAATATTTCACACGACAACACAGGAAAGCACAATTTGAAGAGCAAAATAAGAAAACACATTAACATAGCATTGAAAATAATATCTCGTTAATTGCAAGCGCAGCTGAGAAATACTTGGTGCAAATCTGCATGCATGCCACAACTGTTTTACTGTACAAGAATGAAAACTACAACTACAAAGGAAATTCTCTCTACAATTGCGCGCTAGCAATAAACAAAGGCTGCACTAATTACACAAACTACAAGAAAAAATCAGAAGATTCCAGTGAGGTATCCTCGGCTAAGGGTCGACATATGAAACGTCCCCTTAGAAAAATTAAACATGACTGTGCTTAAACTGACACACAAAATTTTTAGCGCAACACAATCTGACTTTCAAAAATCCCTACAAAAGAATGGCCCTGACTAAGATTAACCTATACGTTTCACAAATCATGTACCTCACAAAAATCTTCGTTACTCGAACTACTGCAATACAGCGAGCGCTACTACTGCCAGCTAAATAAAAGATTCAAACTACGGGAGGCACTAACTACTGATAGGCATAGTTAGCAAATGAAAGATTTTAATAGAGAACAAACAATGTATTTACCTTAATAGTCATAATATATATAGCAGTTCATGACATCCATTCTTACAAATGTACTGTTTCTGATGGACACACCTCCTGATTATCCATTCTCAAAAATCCGCCATCTCACTTCCCCACATCCACCACTGCTGGCGGCTCGCCTCCAGCTGCGCAACGCTACGCGCTGTTAACATCCACTACAATAGCCAACAACAATGCAAACCAGCCACAGACTGCACACAGCACAGCCAGTGATTTTCATACAGAGCGCTACGTGGCGTTACAAATAAAAAAAACCTAAACAGCCTACTTACAACATTTATTGAAATAATAACAAGCATAAAAATGACTTAACTTGGTTCTGTATGCTATTTACAATTGAGAATCTGAAGTTCCTTTGGTATTGGTACGTTAATCTTATTCTCACATATATCTCTGATACTTGACAAAAGTGTCTGTAGATTTATTTTCATGGCTATGTACAGGAATATGGTAATCTTATTAGGCGCAGAAACTTGACTATAGACTGGTACAGACAAATGTAGAACTCATACAGACTGGTACATACTAATGCAGACTGGTACAGACTGGTGCAGACAAATGCAGACTGATCGGAGGTCTGTACACTTGTTATAATATCACGCGCATTCATATATCACTGTGCGAGTGTGATCCGCGAGGAGAAAAGGTTCTACATTAGCAGCAATCTCATTGGCTGCGTTACATATTAATACGTGGGTCAGCGGAAGCAGTGTTTGGTCCGTCTCTATGGCAGCGCCATCTTGTAGTGCGGAGACGGATGAGCGCTGCGCCTGCGCTGTTGTGCTTAGCGGTGCGCGCTCTAGTGGGACGTGCTGACTACGCAGAACTAAGTACACAACATCTTGCCAGTGTCTTTAAAAATAGCCGCTTCAGAGTTCCTCTACTAATCAGAGTTTAAATTTAGCCCGAGATGTCGCTCCAAGATAACCACTGAAGCAAGGTCGACCGTGCTACGATTAACAAGTCCGACATTAATGATCTTTTCCGGAGCACCGTAAAAATTCACCAAAATGCTTCATATGATCTTAGCATCCAAACTAAATCCTCCCAGATATACATTTTCCAAGGCAACATTTAACGAATTATTTCGTCTTTACACAAAATCGTGCTTCACTCGCTAAATCATGGGTTGCTTCGCTGGAAAAATATCGTAGCCTCCTCCCCGCTCAGGGCGGGCTTGCGATTGTTTCATCATACGCACCAATGACTATCAATGGTAACTGAAACTGTTAATTAGTCTTTGAATGCGAACTGGAAGTTATAGAAAACTAGAAAACCCAGCAATGTTACGCAATTTCTACATGTGTATGGGAACCAGATAAACGTCCTAATTGCCTTGTCTCTCTATCCATCTCTTCTTCCCCCTCCCTCTGACCATCTCCTTCCGCTCCCCTAATCTCTCTCCATCACGTTTCCCCGCTCCCTATACAGGTCTTATCCCTCTCTCCTCCTCCCTCATCTCTCTATCCATATCCTCCTTCCCCTCCTTTATATCCATTTCCTGGCCCCTTCTCATACTGATTT
Source organism: Schistocerca cancellata (assembly GCF_023864275.1). Classification (NCBI taxonomy): domain Eukaryota; kingdom Metazoa; phylum Arthropoda; class Insecta; order Orthoptera; family Acrididae; genus Schistocerca; species Schistocerca cancellata. The sequence continues at coordinate 281,835,028 of NC_064627.1, forward strand.
TCTCCCCTTATCTGCCCATCTCGTCCTCACTTCTTCTCTGACCTCTTTTATTGCTATTGCAAACAGATCCTTGATTGGGAGAAGCAGTCAAAAGGAATGGGTAACTCGGTTGGAATCATTAGTGTACGGAATATGAGAGAGAGACCTTTCCAGCCGCTGTATGTGCGAGGAAAGAAGCTTTAATGACAGTATTTCGCACAGTTTTAATCTGTGAACAGATAGGATTGTAGAGTTAGCCAAAAACACGACTTCCCTGTTTTCTGTTAAAAATGACTGCGAAGAGGAAAACAAAACCGCACATTTTCACAGCGCAGCTTAGCATATTCTTTGCCGCAGGCGGTTTGACATATAGTGTTTACTGTATAATTGTTATTCGGTTTGCCTCCAAACGCTATCTATGCTCTTCGTCAGTCACTTTGACTCGGTTTGCGATGCGTGTACGCCGACCGTTATTTCGACGCCTCAAGGGTGGCATTTTTCCCGAAGAAGTAAACCGCAAACTGAAATCGACTAAATGCTTGCAACACAGCAGATTACCACGAACTGACGTCAATTTAACCTTTCCAACACAGAAAAGATACGATCACCACCGGTAGTACACGTTTGACCGTCTGTTTTGTCGACGTTCCAAACAAACTGAAATCAATTGTATGTTTGCAACACACCAAACTACCAAGAACTGATATCAATTGAATGTCTGCAACATACCAAAGATACGTTCACGACCAATAACACACTGAAATGTCTCTTTTAATTGTATTTTTTTACTCCAAATATCTATATTCAGTGCGGAATTGGTTGTTGTTAACGAAAACATACGACAGGAGAACTGTAAAACTGAACGCCACATGTTTTTTTTTAATGAAAATATATGACAGCAGAACTTCCGTTGGATTTTTCAGACTTCTTATTTCGTAGAAACCTTGTCCTTACAAATGCGGAAACAAAAGAAATTTTAAAATATCATCCAAATACATGCGGCAACACATTTTTATTCATACAGATACTGTTAACAAGTTCTCAGTACAAATAACGTTAGAAGCACGCTTGGGGATATATATCAACATTTCATGGGTAAACTACCGCTGTTTATGTTACAGCAAGATACGGCTTTCACTCAACCCTTCGTTCTCTAGCTCTGAGACCATCTGTCACGTCGTGCGACGGGTACGCATCTCGATATCTTACAGCAACGTGAATGCTTGTTTACTGTACGTTAAAGCGTAACAACAAAATATAATAACATGCGGGCAGAGATGTGGCATGTATGTCACACACTCCCTGGCCGCGGAAGCGCTTTGGTGAGACCCTCTTGTGCTTCAGCAGCTCGACGGTGACCACTATGGTGGCCACACCCATCACCTGGAAGAGCCACTTGTTTTCCTGGTTGTCAGTTGCAATAACCAGGAGAGATGAAGACTTTTTATGCATCTGGGGGTTCTGACGCGTGACACAGTGCATATTAAAAAACAGAGTTCCTCCAGTTCATTTTTAAGGACGTCTGGCTCTAGCACCGAGGCAGCCCTTGAATATGGCTTTGATAAGTCTTTCCAGCATGGCGGTTTAGTTACTAGAGTTAAAAATGGCTCTGAGCACTATGGGACTTTACATCTGAGGTCACCAGTCCCCTAGACTTAGAACTACTTAAACCTAACTAACCTAAGAACTGTAGAGGCAGCCAGAGCCTGGAATACATACAACAAATAACTGAGGACGTAGGAGGCTGCAAGGGCTACTGTCAGATGAAGAGGTTGGTACAGGAGAGCAATTCGTGGCAGGTCACGTCAAACCAATCAGAAGACTAATGACACACAAAAAACAAAAAAACAAAAGAAAGGAATTGGTTGATGGAATTGCTGGATGTTCTCTTAGGTGTACACTACAGCAAGACAGTTCTCGCCCGCACACGATGGGAGTTTCTACGTCTTGTCTTCGTGCTTGCCAAACCCTAAACTAGGCAGTAACGTCGCCGGATCTCTCTCCAGCTTTGTGTGTTTGGAGCATTATGTGCAGGGCTCTCAATTCAGCTCGGGATTTTGACAATGTAACACGCCATTTATTCATAATTTGGCTCGATATCCCTCAGGAAGACATCGAACAGTTCTGTCACTCAGTGCCAGGCCGAATAACTGCTTGCATAAGCGCCGGAGGTGGACGTACGCGTTATTGCCTTGCTCAATTGAATAAATCACCAAATTTTTGTGAAACTGTTATAATTTATTTATCTATACATGTACGTCACATCTTCATATTTCCGTCTCGTACAGATACTTCCTTCTTGGTGAGGTGTTTTTTAATATCCCAGAGCTTGTGCGATACGCACGAATAACGCTTTTCACGTTGATTGCTCTGATAACTTCCGCAGTTGGCACGAGGAAAACACGTGCTCTGGAAATTCGGTGTAGCGAAATCAGTTAATAACACAGTAATCTCCGCGTGCTCTAGCACACAACAGTTGTTAAACTACACACGGGCAATGTACTGTTCACGTAAATAGGACACGCGCAACAGGAAGCTTGTTTAGGACAACAGCGTATGCACCATTTCGTCGGCCAATTGCATATACACTGAACTCCGTGGTGATTCACTCATATTGGATGCAGCTAGCCCTGCGAAAAATCAATACTGCTACGCTAAAACCTGTGGCCGTGTCACCGGTCAGTGAATCACTAATCCCAATGTAAAAACAATATATACAAAAGGTTATCCGGACTATCCTTAGTCGAAGGACGTGGAATGGGCGCAGTAATTGAAAAGAGAGTGAGAACCTCATGTTATCCGTACACTGAGCGAGCAGAAAAGGACGAAAAAGAGAAATTTTTAAGAGGAATTCTAATTTATGAAGAAGAAATAAAAACTTTAAGTTTCTTTAAGATATAACCGCCATTTTACTGTTCAACAGGTTTTATTTCACAGCATTGATTTAGCTCTTAGGTCTTTATCCAGTGTTACAACTGCAATAGGTTAAAAGCACAATAAAAGGTAAGTTTCAGACAAAATATCAGAAAAGAGCAGAGGAAACAGTTAAATCAATGTATGGGCTGCACTATCTGTTCTCAAATTTACTTTGGAGAAAATTGTTTTATATAACAGAAGATACATGTTTTGACGATGACTTGGACCCTACTCAAGTCTAATGATTTGTGATACGGAAGTAAGAGAACAAATCATGCAGCCCATACATTGATTTATCTGTTTGCCGTAATATTTTCTGATACCTTGTCTGATACTTGTACTTTTACTGTGCTTTAATGTGTTGCAGTTGTAACACTTGATATGACCTAAGGCTGAAATCTAGATTGTGAAATAAACCTTCTGTACAGTCAAATGGCGGTTATATCTTTCAGAAAGTTTTATATGACTGTGGCTCCATAAAAAAGTAAAATCATTAAAAATTTTAGTTTTCAGAAGACATTTTAATTTTATCAGAGACAGAAACGACTTGAAAGATGAGTCGAAAGGAAAACCAAAATAAAAAAAAGGATAATAGAAATAATCGAATTGAACCAGATACTGCTGAGCCATTTAGATTAGTAAATGATATGCTAAACGTAGTAGACGAGTATGAGTATTTGGGGACCAAAATACCTGACGATGTCAAAAGGTAAAACTAAACGAAACACAAACCTACAATAGCCAGTAAAGGACTTCTGAAAAAAGACACTTTTTACGGACTAAAATAAATTCCCGTGCTGGATGTTGGTTCTGGAAGTATAAGGGAGGATCAAGATTTTTCCGTTTGAGCTGCAGCACATATGCAACGTATAAGCAGTGTAGTGTAACTCCAATGTGGGTCTACACTCTACACTGAAGTGTCGAAAGTCATGGGATACCTTTTGCCCGGAGTAGTGCAGCAGCTCGACGAGGCATGGACTCAGTAAATCGTTGGAAGTCCCCTGCAGAAGTATTGAGGCATGCTGCCTCCATAGCCGTCCATAATTGCAAAAGCATTGCTGGTACTGAATTTTGTGCACCAACTGACCTCTCGATTATGTCCCACAAATGTTCAATCGGATTTATGACGAGTGATCTGGGCGGCCAAATCATTCGCTCGAATTGTCAAGAATGTTCTTCAAAGCAATTGCGAACAATTGTCGCCCGGTGGCACGGCGCACTGTCATTCATAAAAATTCCGTCGTTGTTTGGGAACATGAAATCCATGAACGGCTGCAGATGGTCTTCAAATAGTCTTCAGTCTTAGACCAGAGGACTCATTCAATTCCATGAAAAAACAGCCGACAGAATTGTGGAGCCATCGTCAGCTTGCATAGTACTTTCTTGACAACTTGGTTACATGGCTTAGTGGGGTTTTCACCATCCTAGAACCCTGTCACCAGAACTTACCAACTGAAATTGGGGCTCATCTGACCAGGCTACGGGTTTTCCTGTCGTCTAGGATCCAACCTACATGCTCACGAGCCCAGAAGAGGCGCTGTTAGCATAGATACTCGCGTCATTCGATTCTTGCCATAGCCCATTAATGCCAAATTTCGTTGCAGTGTTCTAACTGGATACATTTGTGATACGTCCCACATTGATTTCCGTGATTATTGTACACAGTGTTGGTTATCTGGTAGCACTGACAACTCTAAGCAAAAGCCCCTGCTTTCATTCGTTAAGTGAAGGCGGTAGGCCACTGCGTTGTCTATGTTGAGGGATAATGCCTGAAATTTTATATTTTCGGTTCACTTTTGATTTCCCTAACGATTTCTGAAATTGAATGTCCCTTCTGTCTAGCTCCAGCTACCATTCGGCGTTTGAAGTCTGTTGACTCCCTTTCTGCGGCCATGCTAACGTCGGAAACCTACAGATTCATAAAAAGAGCTACAAATAAATTTTAACATTTCACCTTACAAATTTATATTTTAACCCTCACAGGAATCACTTGAGTATACCTGACGGCTCTGCCAATGCGCTGTCCTTTTATACCTTATGTACGTGATACTACTGTCATCTTTGTATGTTCATATCGCTGTCCGAAGACTTTTGTCACTTCACTCTATAAGCAGCGACTTGCAGACAAGCCATTAGTGTGGTCTTGTCTTTCCGACGTGCTTGCGCTAACGCCGGAAACGTGAACTATGACGACGTTATTACCAAATGCGTGGAAACGGAACTAAATGGCTTCAATTCTTTTATTGACTGTCGAAAGACAAACATTGGTAGACATCCATCGGAGAGTGAAGAATGTCTATGGGGCAGCATGTGTGTCGAAAACCACTGTTGTGGAATGGTGCCGGCCGTTGTGGCCGAGCGATTCTAGGTGCTTCAGTCCGGAACCGCGCTGCTGCTACGGTCGCAGGTTCGAACTCTGCCTCGGGCATGGATGTGTGTGATGTCCTTAGGTTAGTTAGGTTTAAGTAGTTCTAAGTCAAGGGGACTGACGACCTCAGATGTTAAGTCCCATAGTGCTCAGAGCCATTTGAACCATTTTGGATTGGTGCGACAAGTTTCATACTGATAGCGATTCGACACAAGACGCCGATCTGGGAGGCCAGCCTCATCCATTACGCTCAAGTGGGAAATACTCTAGCTCTGTAGGGTGTACGTTGTGCTCATGTGGGAGCGATCTAGATGCTTGTAAAACAATAAACTGGTAGCCAAGATCGCAGGAATTCTTTTTATTCCATGATTACCGGTTTCGGAGAAACTAAAGCCGCCATCATCGGATCCAGGGAGGACAGAAACCACTATAAAAGTGGCTTGGATTCCACTTATATAGCATGTATACATATAAATTTAGTTACATACCTTAGGACACATACAGGTTACAACATCAAGGCAAACAATGGTGATATTAATAGTTGCCTGTAACAGGCAGGCCTTACAAACTTGGCGTAAGTAGCACATAGGCGTCCAGGAGAGATGACATTATAAATGTTAAGTGTCTCCATCACATACAGACGCAAGCTAGGTACTACCGCAACTCCGGCTCTGTTCTTACAATACAGGCCGCGTCGCGAGATGGCGCTAGCAGAAGGGCAGCCAATGAATGTCGCAGCTCGCGTCATAACGGACTCTGAGTGTGTGGTAACACTATGTCATTAGGGCTTCTACGTAATTCTAGAGATTACTGTATCACGTACACATATACAAAACTTATGAAAGCTGCAGATCTACACAATTGCACATCTGCCTGCAGATCCCATAAAATATCGATGTATGTTCGTATCTTATTACGTATACGACAAGACAGATGCACATTTTTGTAATTCCGCAGTTCTCATGAAATTTGAATTTGATTTTCGATATGTCGTATATGTGACCAGGCAGATGTGCAATTGTGCAGGTATGCAGCTCAGAAGCAAACAAAGATACTGGTTACCATCTTACTGATTCTATGAAATGCCGGGATATGTGCCTACAAGCACTCCGTCTTCAGGCCACGAGTGGCCTACTGGGACCGTCCGACCGCCGTGTCATCCTCAGTGGAGGATGCGGATAGCAGGGACGTGTGTCAGAACACCGCTCTCCCTGTCGTTATGATGGTATTCTTGACCGAAGCCGCTACTAATCGGTCGAGTAGCTCCTCAGTTGGCATCACGAGGCTGAGTGCACCCCGAAAAATGGCAACAGCGCATAGCGGCCTAGATGGTCCCCCATCCAAGTGCCGACCACGCCCAACAGCGCTTAACTTCGGTGATCTCACGTGAACCGGTGTATCCACTGCGGCAAGGCTGTTACCTATATGTCTACAAGAAACTTTTATATCTTCCTTGTATAAATAACGTGGTATTATCAGACTGGAAACCACGAGTTGTAAGTTCAGAATGGATGGTTTGTTTGAATGGTTCAAATGGCTCTGAGCACTATGGGACTTAACATCTATGGTCATCAGTCCCCTAGAATTTAGAACTACTTAAACCTAACTAACCTAAGGACATCACACAACACCCAGTCATCACGAGGCAGAGAAAATCCCTGACCCCGCCGGGAATCGAACCCGGGAGTTTGTTTGACCCTGTGGAAGAATGTCTGAGTGTATTAAACGCCAACAAACAGTAATTACAAAGTGTTCTACCATGCTGTATGCAAATCACTTTCGTGTGGTGTAAACTAATGGATAGTTTACAGAATAGTTGATTAATTGTATTTCACAACGTTTTACAGTTTGTCTACTGGGTCGAAAAGAATATATGAAAGTTGACTGTTACACAAGTAAACATTCCAGACAGTCAAAGGAGAGAAAATTATAAAATATGTTCTGTCTATATTTGTAATTATTTACCCGTAATCTACGTGGAAACTGTTGAAACAGATAAAAAAAGAATGACGGAAACATTATTTATAAATATAACATATATTGGTTTCAATGAATAATATTATTCCACATGCCTTGATAAAAAGAAGCAATCTATGACACAGACTTAAACTATTTCTTATTAAAGAACTACTCCATTAAGTGCAGTTAATGTGTTGTTTGAACATAAAGTAAAGCTGGAAACGGAAGTTGAGGTTCAAAAATAGAAACAGGAGTATCTGCCAAAATGGTTGCCACTAAGGAAGAATATAAACTGCAATTGGGAAAGAACAAGCTATTGTGGATGTGCAAGCAAAAATTACAAATTACGTCAAACACAGTATATGGAAAATATGGATATGGCTAGGGAAAACAAGATATCAGCATTTACTATAAATACCAATAAAACTGGCTGCAAGGTGGGGATCTCACAGGAAACGCTGGATTTGAGGACATTTTCTGTATTAGAAGATACATGAAAAACCAGTTTATGCACCTCCATTCCCATTAGGCTCTGCTTAAAAAAGATAGTTACATTGGATCTAAGTTTTGTGGTCTACATATTGAGCATCTGGCAACAGAAAAGCCTACTGAAAAGTTTACAACCGATGAATAATTATATTTAACGACCATTCATTTTCAAAAGTTGTAATCTCAACCTTCTATACAGAAGTCTGCTAGAAATGCTTGGCTGACGGTCCAGACTGTTTTTACTGTTAGGTTCCTTTCAGAGTAAGCTGACACAGTAGCTCTATACTTAGCAATCATATGCAACCACTCGCTCATAGAAAGATCCGTGCCCAGTGAACGGGAAGTTGCACAAGTCACACCAATACTGAAAAAAGGAAATGGGAGTAATCTGCTGAATTACAGACTCATGCCACCAACGTCGATTTACAGTGGGAACATTATAAATTACCTCGAAGACAACGATGTATTGACAAGTAGATAACGGATTCAGAAAATATCGGTCTTGTGAAACACAACTAGCTTTTTATTCTCATGAAGTAACGAGTGCCATCGACAGGGGGCGTCGAATTTGTACCATATTATAAGATTTCCAGAAGGCTTTTGACACCGTCCCTCACAAGCGACTTCTAATTAAACTGTATGCTTGTGGAGTATCGTCTCATTTGTGTGACTGGATTCATGACTTCCTGTCAGAAATGTCGCAGTTCGTAATACTTGACGGAAAGTAATTGAGTAAAAGTAATATATGTCGTTCCCAGGGGAATGTTATAGGTTCTCTGGTACTCCTAATCAACATAAACGATTTAGGAGACAATATGAGCAGCTCTCTTTCATTGTCTACAATTGATGCTGTCATTTACCGTCATGAAATGTGATTAGATGATCAAAACGAATTGCATCATGATTTACACAAAATATCTATTTGGCCCAAAAAGTGGCAACTGATTCTAAATCATGAAAAGCGTGAAGTCATCCATATGCGCTCTAAAAAGAATCTACTAGAATAACTTAAAACCGGAACGATCACATAAATAATGTTGTGGGGAAAGCAAACCAAAGACTACCATTCATTGGCAGAACATTTAGAAAATGCAGCTAGTTTACTAAACAGACTGGTTACACTATGCTTGTCGGTCCTCTTCTGGAGTATCACTGTGCGGTGTAGGATTCACATCATACAGGACTGACAGAGGATATCGAACAAATTCAAAGTAGGGCAGCTTGTTTCGTATTACCGTGAAATAGGGGAGAGAGTGCCACGGATATGATTAAACGAAATAGGGTGGCAGTCATTAAAGGCATTTATCGCTACGGCAGGACCCTCTCATAAAATTACAGTTACCAACTTTCTTCTCATAGTGGGAAAATGTTGTTTTGGCACCCACTTACTTAGAAAGAAGTGATCAACGTAATAAAGTAAGAGAAATCAGAGTCCACGAAGAAGGATTAAGTGTTCGTTTTTTTTCCGTGCGCAGTGGAACGATAGAGAAGTAGCGGTTCGATGAAGCGCCTGTCGGGCACTTAATTGTAAATTGCAGAGTAATTATGTAGAAGCAAACGTGGATGTAGAAAAGTTACCATCTTACACACAAGATGATATGGAATGTCTCCACGAATGTTCTCGGCTAGAAGAATTGCAATGAAGAATGGGGCTAATTGTTAAGATTATAAAACAGATAGTTCATAGGAAAAGAACTGGATGTGTATTGCAATTTGAGAACATGTTTTCTATGTTTTATCATATTACTGGCTGGAGAAGGAAACAGATGGTTCGGACGCCTGTTTAAATTACAAATTAAAAATGAAACTTGATGTTATTAAAACTGCTTTCTGTGAGTAAATATTCTTTATGCATAAATTTATAAAGATTTTGTAGTCGTATATTTGTTTTCTTAGCAGTTGCCCTGACGAAAATCCTATAAATGTCTCTCATATACGATAAGGGAGATCTTGGATGGCGCAGAGATGTTACAGCTTTAACAACGACAGTTTTCCCTTCGTACCCCACTTGGTACCCAAGCTCGTGGAAGTTTGATTGCTTTACTCCAAAGACGGCTTTGCATTTCTACTGTAGCGGTATGGAAAGGATCCTCCGCCACAGACCGTAAGGTGGCTAGCAGAGTATAGATATTATGTAATCCGTCAATTATCAAGTAATAATTATCAAGTAATGATTATCAAGTAATAATGGACGAGTAATGCCGAGGCAGGAAACGAGATTATAATAATCTAACGGGCACGGAAGAAATACTAACAAAAATATATAACCACTCTGTATAACTTGCTAAAAACATGTTTTATAAAAATATATAATTTATACAGGCACGATAGATGATGGATCGTGATGCAGGTAAATAAATGAAATTAATCAGTTAATGAGTTCATCATCTGCAAAGTTTCCTACTTTTCGTAATATTTTCCTAATGATGTGACCTCCACAACCTCCTTATATTCCTTTTCCATTCCAACTTCTCGAACAGTCTGACAGAACTACTGACGGTATGTACGATTTCTTTACACACTCATTGAATCGGCTCTGAGCACTATGGGACTCAACTGCTGTGGTCATAAGTCCCCTAGAACTTAGAACTACTTAAACCTAACTAACCTAAGGACAGCACACAACACCCAGCCATCACGAGGCAGAGAAAATCCCTGACCTCGCCGGGAATCGAACCCGGGAACCCGGGCGTGGGAAGCGAGAACGCTACCGCACGACCACGAGATGCGGCCTCATTGAATTGAAAAGCTTCTGTCACACTTCCTTACAAAACGGCATGCGCTACACATGCTGACTGCCCATTGAAAATGACTTGTTGTTTTCGCGTTGACAAGAATTAATTCCAATGAAATATTTTGTCAAACTTTTTGTCCGTGTTTTCCCCTCTGGGATAGCAATTTCGAACTGACCTGAGGTCGAGAATCACTTTAGGAACTTAGCAGTCCAGTCGTTCATGTAGCGGATATCGGCCCAAAGGTAAAACAAACGTTTCGCGACAATGATGAAGTTGTAAAAAATAAAAAAAGCCCTACTCTACTTGTATACCCTCCAAGTCTCAAATAATTCATGAATGGAGCCTACCGATACGTGGGGGTAATCATAAATAAAGTTTTACTCGCCATCTCGAAAAAATCCAATTACGTAAATAATTTGGTGTTTGTTTGCAGGTACACGTCTACAGTCCTGTTATACATTGAACTTCCAGTGCCATAGTACTGTATTACGCCACTATACCAAAATGAAGCAGACCAGGAATAAAGCGGAGATGAGCTGCACCTTTCTGTTTTGCATCGTTCCAGAGGCGTGCTACGGTTCTATCCTGCGGGTATTTCAGTCTGTACCAGGTCTGGAGACATGTACCTGCAACACATAACAAATTAATTATGTAATTGGATTTTTTGGAGGTGGTGATTAAAACTTTATGAGCAGCTCTCGTACTGTTCCCAGGCTATGATAGGTGTCATCAATGACAATTATATTGAAAAAAAAACTAATGATACAATGAAGACGTTCACCGCTGGTTTTCACGTTTGTTAATATGAGAAGAGTTCAACAAGTAACACAACATTTTTGCTCAGCCAATGTCGGTTGAAAAAATGCGGAATATGTTGTGTGACATCGTGGAATATTTCGCTTCAGTCCATCATGAGGTTCCATTAGATGGCGGCGTTGTACATATCCATCAGAGAGGCTTCTGTAATGGAGGTGCGTTCCGAGCAGAGAGCCATCACAGAGTTTCCTTTGGCGGAAAACAAGAGCATCACAGATATTAGCTGGTGCTTGAGGAATGTCTACGTAGACCTGGCAGTGAAGAAAAGCACGGCGAGTCGATGGGCGAAGCGTCTGCCATCATCGCAACAAGGCCGAGCAAACCTGTCCGATAACCTACGTACCGGCTGGCCGAACACATCTGCGACTCTGTGACGTTGGAACGTGCGGACACTCTCATTCGAGGTGATCGATGGATCACTATCCTCGCTGCCCAACTAGACGTTTCTGCTGGTAGTGCTATGACACTTGTCCATCGGGTGGTATACTCAGAGGTATCCACTGGGTTCCTCGCAGCCTAACAGAAGACCATAAAGAGCAATGAAAGACCATCTGTACGGAATTGCTTGCTTGTTACGAGGCTAAACGTCACAATTTCTTGTCAAATATCGTCACATGCATTAAAACATGGGTTCATCACTTCGAACCGGAAACAAAACGGCAGTCCATGGCGTTACACCACCTTTTCTCCGAAGCCGGTATTGTCCCGGCGACGGCCTTCTGGGATTCTCAAGGTGTTATTTTGTTGACGTCCTCCCTGGCGGTGAGACGATCAACTCTGAAGTGTATTGCGCTACCCTCTGGAAATTAGACAGCAACTTCATCATTCCGAGGAACGCAGTACTTGGATGATGGGGAAGCTATTGATGCAGCAAGACGTAGGCTCCGACACAGATCAGTCGAATTTTATCATGCGGGTATAAAGGCCCTCCCAATAAGGTGGCGTAAGACTGTCGCATTGAACGGATATTACATTGTAAGACAGGGTTTTGTAGCCAAAAGAATGGGGAGTAATACGGTCTACTGGAATCCTAAATAAAAACAATCTGCTTTTAGAATAAAAGAATGTATTGCATTACTTATTGAATGCCCCTCGTGTATAAGTATTTGCTGTCGTTCCGTTCTCATCTGCGTGAGACATCTCTGGAGGAATCCATCTCTGAAGAGGCCTCGCACAGATTGTGATGAAACATTAGGAAGTAGTTGTATACACAGAGCAAGTCCTCTCAGCCCAAACGTTTTAATAGAAATAGCATTTAAGGCTTCATTCGCTTCACTACATTCTCGACGAGTACTTCTGTTTCTCTTTGAAGATCATATTGCAGCTAGTATATCAGATGATACCACATTTCTCAACTCACAAGCTCGTGTACCTACACCTGTGCTACGAGCGATGGTTAAATTTGAGTTCATTTAAATGAGCCTGACGTGTGTTGCGCTGCTAGCAGACTGCACAGTGGAGGCGCTCCACGTTCAGCAGCTGAAACCCCACACATGAATGCGCCCGCAGCTCCCTCCGACGCGAGTCTGAGAACTAAGCGAGTCACACGCACCGCTGCTCCGACGTACGCCAGCAGGGAACGGTTCGGCAGTCTCGCAGTTTCACTTCAGAGAACGCCAATGTCGCTTCCGACATTCGCTGCATGCGAAATGTGTTGGTGCATAAAACACGCACATATTGCAAGTAAAAAATTTTGCTGTTGTCGGAAATCTATTAAATACCTCTGAGGTGTGTTCATAATAGTCCAATAACATGGTACTTTGTGTTTGCAAAAAAGAGGTAGAATATTATATTTTTAATCTTGTGGCTATAACTGAGGGAATCTTGAATCCAAGTTTTCAACTCTATGACCATCGAGAAAATTTTTGTGGCCAAAGAAACTTATAAATTTTGCCACTTTTTTCGGGTTTTCGCCTGTTACTCGGAAACTATGCATCCGACTGAAAATATTACCATTATCAAAATGAATTACCATTAAATTTTCCGCCAAATGACCTATTTAAATGTTGAAATCAGTGTAGCCGTTTGGCCGCAATCAGTTGTCAAAGTTGGCTCATTTTTATCACCTTGTCTGAAAAGTCGGCTCCAAGGCCTGTAAAAAGCCAAGTTATGAAAGTTGTAGAGCATGAAATGTCATGTTACAAAAACAATTATTTTTTTCAGTTTTAGCCATCATTAAGCGTTCATACACTTGAAAGCCAAAGTAATTACATTTTTTGATGTTTTTATTTTATTTTTGTAAGTCAAAGTTATTGTGAAATTAAAGACGGGTCTCTAATGAGCACATGTGTTTTCTGTGTATATCTTTTTATTTTCTTCATTCATGTGCATGTTTATTCATTTTTATCCATGCCTTAATCGTAAGAGTGGGTTGCTAAAATGACAATCAAGTACATATTAATGACCAATATGTATTTGCATATGAGTAATATAAAAAATTGAACAAATAAAAAAATAAAATGGCGTGACAGCATAAAAAAACACGATTTGAATATCAGAGATTCACATTTTACCAAATTTCAATGCTATAATGGCCGTTTGGGAGACTCCGGCAGGTCCCGGTCCTGCATCCGAGCTTCAGGATACACTGCGGCACCTTCACCAACTTCCACGTCCTGGAACAGCTCAGAGTCTGGGACTTTCTCGCAAGATAAGCCACGTCGACGAGCAGTTCAGTTCAGAATGGCGACAACCACATAATGCTGTGCATCCTGTTTTGCAAGCGCAACAAACCATCTTCAGTTGCTTTTGTGGTGCTGAATCTCGTAAAATCAAATACCCTCTTGTATGATAGAAGATTCGTGTTGACGGTGCAGGTCTTTTTGTCAAAGGCCATATAATCAGTTTTGGGTTATTGTACTTCTTCTGACAAGCACTGTGCACTTCAACGGTAGCCAAACAAGTTCAAAACTCACGAAGTGCTGCGATTTTCCTATCCTTACTGGACTGTAATAGCTTTTCCAGTCTTTTCTGTTTCTCCTTAACCCTATCACCATCTGCCAAATTCACGTCGCAAATGAAACACATCTCCGTACGATCTGGAGCACTCATTTCGAAATGCACCGACCGCACAATAGAAGTAAACTCGAACGAGGAAACGAGAATTTTGCAAGACCCAACGAGTTCTGATGCGTCCCTCGCGTCCCTCGCACAGTAACTATGGGCGCGGCTAACAATGTAAAAAATAACGAGGGCTCACATTTCAGCTATATAATGCCTTCCAGGACACGGCGAGATTTTTTTACTGCTAGTCTTTGTGCCTGCTTTTGAATGGCACCGTCGGCTGTTTACTGCATGACACTCGAGGTAGATCTATAGATACAGTTTCAAGTGTATGAAGGCTTAATAGTACCTAAAACTGCAGAACTGGATGTTCATTCTCTACAACTATGGAACTTGATATTTTTCCTTTGGAGTAGCCGTTTTGAGTTACAGGGATTGGAACCGACTTTTTAGCCAAGTACGTAAGAATGACCGAAGTTTGACAACTCTTGCCGCCTAAGGGCTGCACCAATTTTGACATTTGACTAGGTTATTCGACCCAAAATTTAATGTGCCTTCATTTTTGCGATTGTAACTTTTTCAGTAGGATGCATAGTTTTCGAGTAATACGAGAAAATCTGCAAAAAGCGTCAAACTTTCGTGGTTTTTTGCCACAAAAAGTTGTTCCGATGGTTTTGACGGTCGAAAGCTTGGATTCTACATACTCTAAACTGTATATGCAAGATAAAAAATAAAATCTTCTACCTGATTTTTTTGCAAAGCAAAGGCACTTTCGTGTGACGCCGTTACTGGACTATAAGCTCAACGGATAAAATACACTCTAACGAAAAAAAAGGAAAGAAAACTACGCACCATGAAGGAATTATCCGAAAGGGACGAAATCAGTAGATGTGAAGTACATGTATAGACAAACAATTGATTACAATTTCAGAAATATTGGATGATTTATTTAAGAGAAAGTGCTTCAAAAACTGAGCAAATCAGTAACGTGTTGGTCCACTTCTGGCCCTTATGAAAGTAGTTATTCGACCTGGTATTGAGTGATAGATGTTGTTTGATGTTCTGAGCGATATTGTGCCAAATTCCACCCAATCGGCGTGATAAGTCGTCAAAATTCAGAGATGGTTGGAGGGCCCTACACGTAACTCTCCAAACGATCTCAACTGTGGAGAGATCGGTCGACATTGCTGGGCAACGTAGGATTTGGCGAGCACGAAGACAAGCAATGAAAACTCTCGCCTTGTGCCGGAGGGCACTATCTTGCTGAAATTCGAGCCCATGATGGCTTGCCATTAAGAACGACGAAACGGTACGTCTGGAGACACGTGTTCGCTAGTCATTGGCTCTCATGTCAGTGCTGGACTCATTACCGAAGACAATTCTACGCCAGTCAATGAGATTCCAGGCCGATGACGAGCCTGGAGACGACCCAGACAGCGGTGGGATATCAACCTGACTGTGGTCCGCCATAGGGCCCGACAACCAGGCCGTTATGGTTTGGGGTGCCCTTCCATTTCATAGCATACGCGGCAGCCTTACAGCACAGCAGTACGTCGACATTCTACGCTCTGTTTTCTTGCCCTTCAAGATAAGCCATCCTGGACTTACATTTCAGCAAGATAATACCTTCCCGCACTCAGCGACATTCTCTACTGCTTGTTTTCGTGCTTGCCAAATCCTAGCCTGGCCAATAAGGTTTTCGGATCTCTCACAAAATGAGAACGTTTGGAACATTTTGTAGAGGGCTCTGTAACAATCTCGGCATTTTGGACGATCTAACGTGCCAATTGAACAGAATTGACAGTTATCCCTCAGGAGGCCATCCAATAATTCTATCAATCAGTGCCAAGCCAAATAATTGCTTGCATAAGGGACGGAGATGGACCAACGCGTTATTGATTTGCACAATGAATGAAGCTCTTTCTCTTAAACAAATCAACAAATTTTCTGAAATTATGACCAATTATATGTCTGCACATGTGCGTCACATCTACCCATTTCTGTCCCATACGGATAATTTCTTCGTGGTGCGCCATTATTTTTTATTTATTTTAATTTATATATTTACTTTTTTGTCTCAGAGTGTATTAGTCAGTCACCTTAAAGAGTGCACTGGTCGCTTTGGACCGCTGTGGATGAAGTATAAATGATACTAGGCGCTAACTTGACCCTTCGGCGCTGACACAAGTCATGAGAGTGTAGTGGTCTGTATGTGCTAGTCGTCTATAAGGAATGAACACAGTAAGGTGGGCAGACTTATAGACGTGACAAAATGTCAGAATGCAACCAATGTGTTTGAACGCACTCATGAGCCCACGATGCAAGACGCTGCCTAATTTATTGGTGTATCGACTCATACGGTCCAATGCAATGGTGTACTGTTCTCCAGTGAACCAGTTAACGGTAATTCATGGAAGGGCTAGGCCCCAAGTTACGACATAATTCATTATTCGCTATGTGATTCGCATTTGGAAGGAAAATCAGCATTGGCCGTATTTTGTTGTTTTATTGTCAGCAAAATCGATTTTCAGTCACTTAGTGACCGTCCTCAGTGCTAGAAGTTAAAAATTTTCACATAACGATCAGAGAGTATACACAATTTTGTCTTTAAGAAAGTCAATAATAGTAACACATAATAAAATAATCTTTTAGAAATAGCAAAATGATACCAGGCTTACATGGCGGTTTTAAATTACAGATCCAAGATTTAAAGTTGTCCTGACAAATTCAAAGCAAAATTATTGAAGTTCAAATGTAACAACGACTAGCATAAATTTAGTAAGAGGTAAAATATTGAAACAAATTGAAATGTCTCATGCTAACGGAATGCCTTTAATTACAGAACAAAATTTTTGAAGGTCAAATGTAACAACCACTAGCACAAATTTTATAACAGGCAGAATGTTTCAACAATTTAAATGTCCCAAACTAATAAAATGGTTTAAAATATCCAATCAAAATTTGTGAAGGTCAAATGTAACAATGACTACAACCAATTTAGTAAAATGTAAAATGTTTAAACAATTTAAATGTCCCAAGTTATGGTTGAGAGATTGCAAGGTACTCTTACTTCTGATATGGTGTAATGCTGCTTAATATTCTTAGGGGAGATGATCTTTATTACTTGGTTACTATACTGGATACAATCTGACTTCATACACATAATGAAGTGGTTGGCAGTAGTTAATGCTCGCTTGGGTGCTCCAGTGGAAGAATAGCGGTAAGCTTTACCTGCGTTGAAAGGAAAAGGGTGCCGAGTTAATTCACTGCAGTAAAAGTGTACGGCAGCTGAGGGCTAAGGAGAGCGTTTTTCCTGGGGAACGTGGGTGAAAAAGTTTGCAGTCTGCCGAGTACGCCAGTCTCATTGTGCAGACACGTTGGGTGGTGCCGGTCGGTCGTCGGCTGCATCCAGGTAGGCCGAGGAGTCGCTGGAGGTATGCGCAGAGGATTGATGACCGGCAATAAAGCAGAGGATGGGCCCTTGTTATGTTGAAAGCCGATGAGATGGCTGTGAGTTTCTGCGAATTTCCGTAGGACAGGTCAGTGACGCCCGTGCATCCAGACTCTGCTACAAAACATATTTGTGAAGGCACGAGGCTTTTATCGAGTTTATGGCTGTTCTTTGGAAAGTTTGAAAAGGATGAAACAGGGGAGATAACGATCTTTTTTTGGAGGGCTTTGGTTCCATCCATGTCATGCTTTTAGCAAAGGCACAGCGTAAACGCATGGGAAAGAGGCCGCAAAGCTGAATCTTTTTTCCTTTTCTCCCAAGTAATTTTGAAGTCGCTGGCTGGTCAAATCTGTTTATGCATAGCAAGGGGCAGTCTCCCAGCTTCTAATGCCGTGCTCCAGCTCGTAATTGCCTTGTGCTAAAGTGGGAGTAGTCTAAGATGTAAATGTGCTATGCTACTGAGCTGGCGAGGAAAGCTTAGAGAAAGGTCATCCCCGTTTTCAAGAAGCGACGTCGAACAGATGTGCAGAACTATAGACCTATACCTCTAACGTCAGTTGTACAGTTTTGGAACACGTATTATGTTCGAGTATAGTGACTTCTCTGGAGACTAGAAATCTACTCTGTAGGAATCAGCATAGGTTTCGAAAAAGACGGTCTTGTGAAACCCAGCTCGTGCTATTCGTCCACGAGACTCAGAGGGCCATAGACACGGGTTCACAGGTAGATGCCGTGTTTCTCGACTTCCGCAAGGCGTTCGATACAGTTCCTCACAGTCGTTTAATGAACAGAGTAAGAGCATATGGACTATCAGACGAATTGTGTGATTGGATTGAAGAGTTCCTAGATAACAGAATGCAGCATGTCATTCTCAATGGAGAGAAGTCTTCCGAAGTAAGAGTGATTTCAGGTGTGCCGCAGGGGAGTGTCATAGGATAGGACCGTTGCTATTCACAATATACATAAATGACCTTGTGGATGACATCGGAAGTTCACTGAGGTTTTTTGCAGATGATGCTGTGGTGTATCGAGAGGTTGTAGCAATGGAAAATTGTACTGAAATGCAGGAGGATCTGCAGCGAATTGACGCGTGGTGCAGGGAATGGCAATTGAATCTCAATGTAGACAAGTGTGATGTGCTGCGAATACATAGAAAGAAAGATCCCTTATCATTTATCTACAAAATAGCAGGTCAGCAACTGGAAGCAGTTAATTCCATAAATTATCTGGGAGTACGCATTAGGAGTGATTTAAAATGGAATGATCATATAAAGTTGATCGTCGGTAAAGCAGACGCCAGACTGAGATTAATTGGAAGAATCCTAAGGAAATGCAATCCGAAAACAAAGGAAGTAGGTTACAGTACGCTTGTTCGCCCACTGCTTGAATATTGCTCAGCAGTGTGGGATCCGTACCACATAGGGTTGATAAAAGAGATAGAGAAGATCCAACGGAGAGCAGCGCGCTTCGTTACAGGATCATTTAGCAATCGCGAAATCGTTACGGAGATGATAGATAAACTCCAGTGGAAGCCTCTGCAGGAGAGACGCTCAGTAGCTCGGTACGGGCTTTTGTTAAAGTTTCGATGACATACCTTCACCGAAGAGTCAAGCAGTATATGGCTCCCTCCTACGTATATCTCGCGAAGAGACAGACCATGAGGATAAAATCAGAGAGATTAGAGCCCACACAGAAGCATACCGACAATCCTTCTTTCCACGAACAATACGAGACTGGAATAGAAGGGAGAACCGATAGAGGTACTCAAGGTACCCTCCGCCACACACCGTCAGGTGACTTGCGGAGTATGGATGTAGATGTAGATGTAGAAAGAAAAGAACAGACTCCTGTACTGGTGCTTCGCCAGTAAAGAACGGCAGGTCTTTACCTAAATCGTGGGACTTGTGTCCTTTGATAGTGTCCCTCTTAGAGCCTGTGCCAGTCACCTTCTGAACCCTCACAGATACTGCTTCTTGCATCACGCACATACAAAATGAGTTATGCATGGGTGTACTTATTAGTTTTGAGTCGGCCATCTAAACATTTGACATATCCATCATACATAATCATGGCACAGAGTGAAATTGGTTTGGCAGACCAGCAAATGGGTGCACCTGCACATTGGAATCCATCGGGGTTTCAGAGGCTCATAGGGAAGTATCTGCATTCTGAATCAGCCGAACGCGAGACCGCATACTGGCATTTTTTTTTTTTTTCAGATTAATAACAGATTGCTGCCATCCATGACCCCAGTAGAGCACATCAAGGTGTGCTGTCCTGACCAGCAGGAGGGTAAAGTATTCGCTGCAATGGCATGTGGCTCCAATATATGGTTCTCAGCACCCTGTTCTTTGGAACCCTATTTTTCTTTATGGAATTGTAGAGTATATATGCTTGATAGTAACGTAGTTTTTGTGCCATGCCACGGACTCACATGTATGAATTAAGGTAAAGCGATTAGTTCAGGTTAGTGTGGTGTGTTGATACCCAGCTGATCACTTTGTTCACCATAGACCGCATATCATTGAAAGCATTTCTCAATTAAAAAAATGTTTGTGTGGGTTTCTTTAGCCATCTTTCGTCATGTGATGTTAAGAATGAATAAATCATTTGTTATTTAGACCACAACTCCACCCAGTGTTCTGATTAACATTACCTTTGCCATTTTGTTAAAGGCTTGGTTGCAATTGAAAGATGGAAGCTTGCTTTCAAATTACAAATCAAAATTTAATACGGTCTTTCGAGAGAGCTAACAAGTTTAAGCGATACAAGGGTCAGCAAGTGGCCCAGCTGACTAGGGAAAACTTGACACAGAAAGGGCACGACACAAAGAGCTCCAGGCCAAAAGACAGGCCCACGCGAACCAGAGAAGGAAAAACTTAAGTCGCCGTGCCGCAGAGCAGCTCCACACAAGGTAACGGCAGCGCCATATCCCAAATGCCGGCTAGTAATGCCGTGCCGTCGGTACGCTCACCCTTACAGGCCGGGCGAATCGCATGCATGGAATGCAGAAACAGTAGCTGACCCATTAGGCAGCAGCAGGGAACTCGTAAAATAAGCCTTATGCGGCAAGAATGTGCGTAGAAACACCAACAGGTCAATTAGTACGGTAAAACACCTCCAACAAATAACTGGCGGCTAAACAAGCAATCCACAATAAGGTACAACAACCGCAGTAAACACCACAAAACAGATTAAACAAAGAATTTCAAGAATAGTGCAATTTAGACATTGGCATGGACCAAGAATAAGCATATTAACATAACCACACTACAAACGTAGTTTAAGTAGATTTTAAATAACCATTTTAACTTCCTTTCCGGGTTGAAATGCTGGTTCTCTTAATATTAAGATACCAGTACAACATGAGCCGCAGGTACATTGAGGCTCCAAGAATCAGGTAAGGGATGTCGCCTTACAACACCAAAGGGTGCCACACAGAAAATTTTACATTTATCTGGCAATGCACTCGGTATACTAATGCATCTGGCCAGATCAGAAGCCGGCCGTTGTGGCGGAGAGGTTCTAGGCGCTTTATTCTGGACCGCTACGGTCGCAGGTTCGAATCCTGCCTCGGGAATGGATGTGTGTGATGTCCTTAGGTTAGTTAGGTTTAACCAGTTCTAAGTCTACAGGATAGAGTAGCATGGAGAGCTGCATCAAACCAGTCTCAGGACTGAAGACCACAACAACAACAAAGTCTAGGGGACTGATGACCTCAGATGTTAAGTCCATAGTGCTCAGAGCCATTTGAACCATTTGAAGCCAGATCAGAATCTAAAACATAATGAAAAGAGAACATTAATCATCAATGTTCATGACAGCACCAATTAACACCTGCGACCGCCGTCACATTCCCACCGCTTGCACAGACGGTGACAGTAACAATGTTAGGCATCATTTTGCAAGGAGAAACTCTATTAAATCCAAACAATAAAAAATCTATCACCACAATCGTCACACCCGGGGATCACAACTAAGTTACTTTTCAGGGAAGCAACACAGGGCTCTTAGCAAACACAGAATTAGAGAGGCTCAAACAGTTTGTGTAAGCGATGCAGACTACACTACGGTGGATCCAAACTTCCCGGAAAGCATAAGATCACACTTCAGGAAAGAATCAAATAGAGCAGGGCAGTAACGACAGAGTCCGCTAACTCCACCAAACTAGATCACACAAAACGGCCCGACAATTGGATAGAGGCGCCCTTTCAGAGCACCGGAATCAGCTAATCGTAATCAAAGTCGTTCCCGTCGCAACGGTCCCCTCAGAGTGAATCGGTCAAGCCACCGACCGCCGGCGCGTTGCCAACACGTTTCCTCTAACCTACTTCCTTCCTACTCGTCCCCCGGTGACTGTCCGTTCCACCAAGCGCTCGCCTCGCAAACACTTCAAACCGGAAGATGCTATGAAAGTGCGCCGCCCGGCGACCAGAGGGAAAACGAACCAGAAATACGATGTACAAACGGCAGTCGATACGAGCCGATACGGCTCATGTACCGTCCGCAGCCATGTAACATGGCCTAAGAACAATGGTCCTAAGAAGACCCAACCGACAGGGAAGAGAGGCAAGTGTAACGCCTTGCCTATGACAATCGGTTACAAACTCGCCAGAAATTACTCTTGTCAGTGAATCCAACTTGTTTCCCAGGAACATTGAGGAGAGGACCTCATGTAATTGAATTTAATTGTCGGGTACCTCGCACTGGACCATTTACACACCCGATTGTATTGAGATAGTGAACCAATGGTCGGAAATGCATATTTAGTGTCTTGTGGACATACACAGTGCACACTTATCAGCCCACTTAGCTGAGTGGGTCAGGGCGTCTGACTGCCATGCAGAGGGCCCAGGTTTGGTTCCCGGCCGGGGCGGAGACTTTCTCCGTCCAGGGGCCGGGTACCGTGTTGTTCTCATCATCATCGATACGTAAGTTACCCGATGTGGCGTCAACTGAAAAGACTTGCAAGTCGGCAGCCGAACTTACCCAGGTGAGGACCCGAGCCGTCAATATCATACGATCATTTCATTTCACAGTGTACACTGCATAACAACAACATAGCTCACAGTAATTGTTCAAATAGAACATCTCCACTCTCAATGCATGGAAGGCAATGGTGCACGATGTTCTTCCGCATTCTCTCAAAGATCCCTGGAGTCTTTTGCACCAGGAGACAGGCTGCTTGGATCCTGGCAAGAATGTCATCATCTGTTTCTACCGGGATTTCATACACCAAAGTGTTGACGAAACGCCAGAGACGTGTGACATGCGGCGATCGCGCTGGTCATGCGACAGGACCTCCCCTTCCGATCCAACAAAGTGCCTACGTGTTACTCTGGTGCTCGTGAACATTAACAGACAACATCCTTTTGCGAACAACAAGGGGTACAGTCACCAAGAGCTGCATCAGTACATCTCGTAGGGACACCAGTCATCGCGGACCAGTCAAACGAGGATGCAGAAAGTACGGTCCTATTAGATGAACTTGGACAATGTCGCCCATATGTTACGAGAGAATCTTTGCTGGTGGCCACCTACGTGGGTGGCTTGAGGATTGTCCTCACTTCAGAGATGTCTGTTGCTGCTGTTGTAAACACAATTGAATGAGACCTACTCCGTGAACAATATACAGGTAGACTGTATGGAGTTCGGCGCTATACCACTGCGGTGGAAAATCCAATGATAGAAGTGAACGTGGGGCTCAAAATCCGTTGGTCCCAGTGTTTGCACATGTTATTTACGAGATGGGTGTAATATATATTCCATCAGTAATCTCCACACTGTATTCTTCGATGTGTGCATTTCATGTGCAAGTTGATGATTCATTATTGCTGGGTGGTAGGCCACGCGATCCAACATCATATCCTCAGAGTCTGATGTTCGGACGTCTTCATGTGAACTTTCGCCGCCTTTCTCTACGTTTGTATCCACGGAGATAAACTTCATCCAATTAGGATGACACTTGTTGGGAAAGCGTTATCTGGACATTCATGCTGCTTTACGGTACTGCATCCTGCCGCACCATATATTAAATGCATGTCTGCCAACTTTCGTGACGAGAAACGTTCCATCTTTGAGTACATGTCATGCACTGTACACAATAACACACCCCAACGTGGATACATTACAAACTGTGTGATGTAGTGGAGAACTGTCATCAGAGGTTGTGGTGTGCATGCGTGCAGTCGTCACATGACACATGTGCTATGAGCTAAGTACAGTACGTCTGTTTGGCGGTTAGGGGTGTGCGCTGTTTATCATCTGCTGCCTGTTCCAGTGTACAGCAGACAGCAGGGATCTTTGCGAGAGAATTGCATGCGCCGCTGCAATACATGCAATGGGACCGGGATTCGTCACTTTGAACATCTGCTATGAGTTATGTTGCTGTTACGCGGTGTATGTCCGTAATACAATAAATAGACATATCCGGCCATTGCTTCTTTATCTCAGTATATTCGACTGTGGACCCTCTATCAACTTCTTCACTACTTCAATTTAACACAAAAGGCTGGAGACACTCTGTATACTCGTAGCTATACTTCAATGGGCCAAACAACACAGAAACTAGACAAGACGTGCAGTGCGGTCCGATGAGTCACTATTTTGCCTCTTTTGAAATAATCAAAAATTCTTAAAATTTCGGTAACTGTAATAACAAAATTTTTGTGTGATTTTGGGTATTTTCCTCACTGACGTTTTGGCTATCGTGTTCCAGCGTTTCTACTGTTCTTTTGTAGTGATTAATATTTAAACGAAGTAATATTGAGAGTGAATGTTAAGTTTCTGGAAAAAATTGTCTTGCACACTTCGTAAAAGTGAAGATTATAGTGAGGTCATGGTACGTCATTATTAGTGCCTCGTGTACCACTGTAATCCAGTCATCGCTCATTTTGTTGATCATTACTGCAAACAGTTTTAAAACTGAATATGAAGTTTGACTTCATTCAATTTATGTGGTGCCCTCAGTAAGTTATTCCAATGACAAACGTCATCAATACACGTGTAACTGATTGTTACTTGAGCTTGAGACTGCTTGTAATCAATTGGTATCAGAAACTGATAATGTGGAGATGGTTGCGTACTGCAGCCACAGGTGCCTCCAAAAAAGGGACATACAATTTTGCTGTTACATTTCTTTTCAAGGAAAATACGGACCATAAATGGCAGGTAGCAGCAAACAGATGGTGTTGCTGACCGTGGGCGAGCCGTATGACGCAGTGGCTGAATGATCGGCTGAAGTCACTGTAGTGTATCTCTATGCATTCTCCGCAAGCCACCATACGGTGCATGGTACAGATTGCCCTCTACCATTGCTAGTCATTCCGCTTCCTGTTCCACCCGAAAATGGAGCTAGGGAATAACGACTCTCTATATGCTTGCGTACGAACGCTAATTTGTCTAATTTTTGCCGACCTTACGAGAAATGTACCTTGGTGCCAGCATAATCGTTCTGCAGATTTTTGCAAAATCCGGTTCTCTAAATTTTGTTATTAGTATTTCGTGGTAAGAATGTCTTCTTACCTCCATGAATTCCCAACGATATTCCAGAAGCACGCAATTTCATTACAAGCCGATTGTGAGGTACGGTGTCAAAAGCCTTCAGCAAATCTAGAAATACGGAATCAATCTTAAATCCCTTGTCGATACCACTCAACACTTCATGGACGTAAATAGCTAGCTGTGTTTCACAAGAACGATATTTTTTGAATCAGTGTCGACTAGATATCAATAGACCGTTCTCTTCGAGGTATTCTAGTGTTGTGCTGCATATCGCCGTTAATGATATGGGCTTGCAATTTGGGGGATTACTCTAATTGTCTTTCTTGAATACTGGTGCGACTTGTACAGCTTTCCAGTATCTGGGTGTGGATCTTTCGTTGACCGAGAGCTTGTATGTGATTGTTAAGTGTGGAGCTATAGTATCAGCATACTCTAATTTGTATAGAGTCTGGACGGGAAGACTTGCTTTTATTGATTTAAGATGCTTCACAACTTCGAAGATATCTAAGTTCCTCATGTTGGCAAATGTTCTTCATTTGTATTGTGGAATATTTACTTGGTGTTCTGTGAAGGAATTTCGGAAGGCTGTCTTTTAAAATTCTGCTAATAAGAGCACTGTCATCGACAGTATGTCCACAGCTATCGCGCAGAGAAGGTATCGAGTGTGTCTTGCTTCTAACGTACTTTACATATGACCTGACTCTCTTGGAACTTCCTGCGTGGCTTCGAGACGAAGTTTCGTCGTTGGATCTATTACAAACATCTCGCATTGAATGCTGTGATGGCCGGCCGCAGTGTGTGATGTCCTTAGGTTAGTTAGGTTTAAGTAGTTTTAAGTTCTAGGGGACTGATGACCTCAGATGTTAAGTCCCATAGTGCTCAGAGCCAATGCCGTGATAAATTTCGAGCTTCTGTAAAAGATCGCCAATCTTGGGGATTTGGCGATGGGATACCTGCTGCCAGGACTATGCAGCCGAGTCTAGCAGGACCATCCGGGCAACGAGAAGGGGACAGCCGGCAGGAGAGCGGCGGTAGGCGGCGGCCGATACTGGGCTGTCCGGGACTCACGCCTCTGCGTGGACTATGGAGACGGCGGCAGGTGGCGGCCCTGGGATCAGGCGGCGTCAGAAATAAGGCGGCAACTGGTAAGAGCTGTAAATCAGGGTAGGGTCCAGCTGTTCTGATGACGACTGGCTGACCTAGGGGTTTTAATGCGGCGGCCCAGCCAGCGTGTTTCTGTGTCGGCGGGAAACTTTTGGGAAGAAGGCTGGTGACCGGCGTCCGATGTTGTTAATGTGGCAGTTAGTTTAACTGCCGAAGCTGTTCGACACCAGCGTCATGGACGCACGAGTGCGGCGATACGGAATTGTCGGCATCTGCTGAATTATAGTATCGGAAGTGGCGATGTCCAGTAGGCAAACAGTGGCTGCGACCTGGTTTTGGTTCTGGCTGCTTTCCATGCCGGTAGAGCTCGAAGCTGCTGAAATAGAGAAAATAAGTGTATCAATAAATTTATTTCTTTTACATCAGTTACGAACGGAGAAATACCACATCCAAACAGTTGCAAACAATTTTTAATACAGTGACCTAGGTTTCGACACCTTTAAAGATGTCTTCATCAGAATTAAATTTTAACAACCCTGTTGAAACGCCCAGCTTAACCCGCAGGACAGGACAGGACAGGTAGTTTAAATTGTGGAAAGGGGCCAAAATAAGGGGCTGTCACTTACACTCGAACATACAACTTTACTATTTGATCAAACATTACAAGAGACCAAAAGAATTTTTTTTAAACACACAGCTTTAATCCTTGGGACTTATTTACCGTCTGAAAGCCACTTTAATTTAAAAACGGCTGAAGGCCAATAACTTAAAGCGCAAGCATAATCAGAAATTTAAAAGGCAAGCCTTATCTTACAACAGTTCTTTATTTAGGCTCAAGGCCCAAAGCATCTGAGATTTTCAGAGCAAACAATTTGAATTCAAAATGGGGTGAAAGCCCAACACTTAAAACTCCATAACATTAATTTTTTTTTAAAATACCAAAGGCCTTACATGAAACAGATCTTTAATTTAAAAAATGGTTCAAATGGCTCTGAGCACTATGGGACTTAACATGTATGGTCATCAGTCCCCTAGAACTTAGAACTACTTAAACCTAACTAACCTAAGGACATCACACAACACCCAGTCATCACGAGGCAGAGAAAATCCCTGACCCAGCCGGTCTTTAATTTAGGCTGAATGCCTTAAGAGCAAAACAACTCAAACTCATAATCGGCTGAAGGTCCAACACTTAAAATTCAACAACATTAAAACATTTAAAATGCCAAAGGTCTTACGTGAAACAGTTCTTTAAATTAGGCTGAAGGCCTAAACAATCTTACGCCTTAAGGGCAAAACAACCTTAATTTTTTTTTAAATTGGCTACTAGCCATACGAGTACAAACAACAAGAAAAAATAGAAAAAAGGCAGTACACCCAAGGACACTCAGGTATTTGAGGGTCGGCTCGCTTAGGTGAGACAAGCGGTCGGGCCAACCATTCATGACCCGACAACAACCCAACCGCCCGACAGTCAACGGACCCACCGACAAGATAACTTCCACTTCACCCGAACTGAGCACAACACGGAGTTCAACGGAACAACGTAGAAGATATTGGCGTCCACAACCACAATACATGGAGCTGTCAAACTACACACCGTGCTGGATAGCAACAACACGATGAGGAAACTACACTGCCTGAAATTCACGTCAACGGCCAGGGCAGAAAACAGGAACGGTAACGGCCACAAGGCAGAAGATTCCGCTGGTGTACTTCAGTTAAAATAACCAAATACAGTGAAACTCCACCGGAGGGTGGCTAGAATTTTCCAACATGAAAATCACGTTGTTGTTCGCGGGAATATCCCAACAGCCGATAACGAACTCCCAACGACACAATGTGAACAGTCTTGACTTGGTAGTAGATTAAATCAAAACTCAACTTTCGTGTCCAGGGTCGGTGGGCCACAGACCTCGTAGCAATGGGAACAGCCCCACACACTCCGACCCCGCGTAGAGGCCGACAGCGGCCCGGGCCAAACTACGTCCCGCGAATTCCTCGCTGCTCCACACCAACTGACCAACTGGTCACACAACGCCCAGCTGGAAACTATGAGCGCCAGGTCAAAGATATTCCAAGGTGCGAATATCGATACACACAGCTGCTGTCACAGCCGGAAGGAGAGGATAACGGCATAATCCGATACTCGCCGGAGACTAAACACAGAATTGCAACGAACGTTTAATCCAGCGCATTGCATGAGCCAGCCACGGCTCACCTATAAAACCCATAGAAAAATAGGTTTACTTGCAGTCGGTTGACTGTGTTATATATCCGTTGAAACTTACATACGACTGTTGTGAGACAGCCATGGTCAGTTATTATTTATGACCCATTATGTGCTTTGCGCAAGGCCTGCACGGATGTGAGAAAGATCATGGGATACCTCCTAATACTGTGTCGGAGCTCCTTTTCCCCGGCGCGGTATACCTCGACGCGGTGTACTGGTACAGCATTTTGTGCACGATTTGACCTCTCGATTATGTCCCATTAATAGCATTCATGTCGGGCGATATAGGCGGCCAAATCATTTTCTTGAACTCTTCTTCTTCAACCAATCGCGAACAATTGTAGTCCGATGACACAACATCGTTCTTTAGGAACGTAAAGTGCATGAATGGCTGCAAATATTGTCCGTCTAGCCGAACATAACCATTTCCAGTCAATGATCGTCTCGGTTGGACCAGAGGACCCAGTCAACTCCACGTAAACACAACTCACGCCGTTGTGAAGGTACTACCAACTTGCAAAATGTTTTGCTAACAACTTCGGTCCTTGGCTTCGTGGGGTCGGCACCTCACTTGAACCCTACCATCAGCTCTTAACAACTGAAATCGGGACTCATCTGACCAGGCCACGGTTTTCCAATCGTCTAGAGACCAACCGATATCTTCAAGAGCTAAGGAGAGGCGCTGTAGCCGATGTCGTGTTGTTACCAAAGGCACTAGAGTCGGTCGTCGACTGCCATAGCGCTTTGACGTCAAATTCCACCGCACTGTCCTAACGGATACGTTCGTCGTTCGTCCAACACTGATTTTTGCGGTTATTTCACGGAACGTTGTTTGTTATCACTGATAAGTTTAAACAAATGCCGCTGCTCGGGTCGTTAAATGAAGGTAGTCGGCCACTGCGTTGGCTGTGGTGTGAGGTAATGCCTCAAATTTACACTACTGGCCATTAAAATCGCTACACCACGAAGTGGACGTGATATGCAAAAGATTAGCTTTTCAGAGCATTCACACAAGGTTGGCGACGGTGGCGACGCCTACAACGTGCTGACATGACGAAAGTTTCCAACCGATTTCTCATACACAAACACCAGTTGACCGGCGTTGCCTGGTGAAACGTTGTTTTGATGCCTCGTCTGAGGAGGAGAAATGCGTACCATCACGTTTGAAACTTTGATAAAGGTCGGATTG
The DNA here is from genome assembly GCF_023864275.1 of Schistocerca cancellata. Classification (NCBI taxonomy): domain Eukaryota; kingdom Metazoa; phylum Arthropoda; class Insecta; order Orthoptera; family Acrididae; genus Schistocerca; species Schistocerca cancellata. The sequence goes on from NC_064627.1 coordinate 281,864,773, forward strand.
TAGCCTATCGCGAATGCAGTTTATCGTACCGCGACATTGCTGCTCGCGTTGGTCGAGATCCAATGACTGTTAGCAGAAAATGGAATCGGAGGGTTCAGGAGGGTAATACAGAACGCCGTGCTGGATCCCAACGGCCTCGTATCACTAGCAGTCGAGATAACAGGCATCTTTTCCGCATGCCTGTAACGGATCGTGCAGCCACGTCTCGATCCCTGAGTCAACAGATGGGGACGTTTGCAAGACAACAACCATCTGCACGAACAGTTCGACGACGTTTGCAGCAGCATGGACTACCAGCTCGGAGGCCATGACTGCGGTTACCCTTGACGCTGCATCACAGGCAGGAGCGCCTGCGATGGTGTACTCAACGACGAACCTGGATGAACGAAAGGCAAAACGTCATTTTTTTCAGATGAATCCAGGTTCTGTTTACAGCATCATGATGGTCGAATCCGTGTTTGGCGACATCGCGGTGAACGCACATTGGAAGCGTGTATTCGTCATCGCCATACTGGCATATGACCCGGCGTGATGGATGGGGTACCATTGGTTACACGTCTCGCTCACCTCTTGTTCGCATTGTCGGCACTTTGAACAGTGGACGTTACATTTCAGATGTGTTACGACCCGTGGCTCTACCCTTCATTCGATCCCTGCAAAACCCTGCATTTCAACAGGATGATGCACGACCGCATGTTGCAGGTCCTGTATGGGCCTTTCTGGATACAGAAAATGTTCGACTGCTGCCCTGGCCAGCACATTCTCCAGATCTCGCACCAATTTAAAATCTCTGCTCAATGGTGGCCGATCAACTGGCTCGTCACAATACGCCAGTAACTACTCTAGATGAACTGTGGTATCGTGTTGAAGCTGCATGGGCAGCTGTACCTGTACGCGCCATCCAAGCTCTGTTTGATCTCAATGCCCAGGCGTATCAAAGCCGTTATTACGGCCAGAGCTGGTTGTTCTTGGTATTTATTTTTCAGGATCTATGAACCCAAGTCCGCAGCTCGTGGTCGTGCGGTAGCGTTCTCGCTTCCTGCGCCCAGGTTTCCGGGTTCGATTCCCGGCGATGTCAGGGATTTTCTCTGCCTCGTGATGACTGGGTGTTGTGTGGTGTCCTTAGGTTAGTTAGGTTTAAGAAGTTCTAAGTTCTAGGGGACTGATGACCATAGATGTGAAGTCCCATAGTGTTCAGAGCCCTTTGAACCATTTTTTATGAACCCAAATTGCGTGAAAATGTAATCACATGTCAGTTCTAGTAAAACATTATTGTCCAATGAATAATCGTTTATCATCTGCATTTCTCCTTGGTGTAGCAATTTTAATGGCCAGTAGTGTAGTTCTTCTAGGCACTCTCTTGATACTTTGAATCTCGGAATATAGAATTCCCTAACGATTTCCGAATGGGATGTCGCAAGCGTCTACCTCCAACTGCGTTCCATGTTCAAAATCTGTTAATTCCCGTCATGCGGCCTTAATCGCATTGGAGACCTTTTCACATGAATCACCTGAGTACAAATGAGGACTCCACCTGCGCACTGCCCTTTTATACTTTGTGTGCGCGATCCTACGCCATACGCAAATGTGCGTATCGCTGTCCCATAACTTTTGTCGCCTCAGTGTATATTCCTACTAACGCTGATGATTTCAGACCATTTTATTTGCAGATGAGATCACCAGATCTGAATCCCTTGGATACTCGTAACGGGGATGTTTAAAGGTCCTGTTTAATGCCCCAGCTATCGTCAATATGAAGGTGCAGCAGTATGCGACCAGTGTATGTGAGGCAATCCGAATGAAGCCAAATGCACTTGAAAGAGTGCGTGATTGACTACGAAAAAGGGGTGAAGGATGAGCCAAGATATGCTTGATAACCACACGAAGCACTCCTGCAATGTCTACTTCTGCATAACTGGTGGATGGGAATGAGCGGACAGATTGGCCAAAAACTCAAAGGGTATTGGTTTCCGGGCATATAATTATAGGAACTTTTCTTCTAGTTCTGACCAGTGGTATCTCCTATAGAAATACGTGACACGTTTTTTGGACGCCCTATATATTCTTCTTTTCGAAATGAATTCCTCATAGTGTATCAAGTAGTAGGAGAGTAAATAATAATTTCAGCCTATCACTGGTGCCGAATATCCACCACACTGTAGTCGTACAGCTCGCTGTGCTCTATTTCTGTCAGAGCTAGGGAATCTGTGCTTGCTGTGGTAGCTTCCCATGCCGAACGATTCTTCGTAACGAGCTTATATGTATACATTCTCGATGGTCGTAGGGCCTCTGCTTTTATCTAGAGTATCCCCGTCCTTTTCAGCAGAAGGTATACTTCCTCTTAATTGTACGTGTTCTCGTTTACCCACAACTTTTCCGAGCTCTGTTTTCGCTTTGTTGATTTCAGCCGCGGCGTCATATCGTGATTCCTGGAATTTCTCCTGGCGCCGAGCAACACTTGGCGAGAAACGAGAACCAGGAATTTCCAGAAATAAGCTTAACGACGCAGCGTTTTTTTCCGATGAAATAGCAACCGTAGTCGGGGCGCTACGCCAGTTTCATTACAATGTTTTCGCAGAAGAAAAGCGACTGTGCATCTAAAGCTTAAGGCTTCCACCTGGAAACGAGAGCTACGCCGCGGCCCTCCGCAGGCTGTTCATTCGCAGGGGCGCCTGTTCGCTCTTCCCCGCTCTCTGTGCCCGCCCCAAGTGCTGCAGCACAAAGGCCAGGGCGCCGTCGGTTAGCGAGACAGACAATCGATACTCCTCCTACTGTAGCTTCGGGGAACTCTCCGGCGACCCACTTGGACCGCCGACCCACATACCCAACTGCCCGGCTTCATCAGGACTCCCCCTTGCTTCATTCTAAATCTCCAGCAGAGTGATGGCGCTACTATCTAAATACTGTGATTGTCTCCTTGTGTTTCATTGCCTGATGAGCCACGGAACCTGCTCTGGACCTCGGCCCGATTTCGAGCTCAGATATTTCCAGTGATCTGCCAGAAAGATGGGAATGGGACATGGTGGTTACAATAAGGAATAATTTTAAGGTGATTTCCAGTTATGGCATTTGGCTCATATCTACATCTACATCTACTGCATCCATACTCCGCAAGCCATCTGACGGTGTGTGACGGAGGGTACCTTGAGTACCTCTATCGGTTCTCCCTTCTATTCAAGTCTCGTATTGTTCGTGGAAAGAAGGATTGTCGGTATGCCTCTGTGTGGGCTCTTATCTCTCTGATTTTATCCTCATGGTCTCTTCGCGAGATATACGTAGGAGGGAGCAATATACTGCTTGACTCCTCGGTGAAGGTATGTTCTCGAAACTTCAACAAAAGTCCGTACCGAGCTACTGAGCGTCTCTCCTGCAGAGTCTTCCGCTGAAGTTTATCTATCATCTCCTAACGCTTTCGTGATTACTAAATGATCCTGTAACAAAGCGCGCTGCTCTCCGTTGGATCTTCTCTATCACTTCTATCAACCCTATCTGGTACGTATCCCACACTGCTGAGCAGTATTCAAGCAGTGGGCGAACAAGCGTATTGTAACCTACTTCCTTTGTTTTCGGATTGCATTTCCTTAGGATTCTTCCAATGAATCTCAGTCTGGCATCTGCTTTACCGACGATCAACTTTATATGATCATTCCATTTTAAATCGCTCCTAATGCGTACTCCCAGGTAATTTATGGGATTAACTGCTTCCAGTTGCTGACCTGCTATATAATGTAGCTAAATGATAAGGGATCTTTCTTTCTATGTATTTGTAGCACATTACACTTGTCTACATTGAGATTCAATTGCCATTCCCTGCACCATGCGTCAATTCGCTGCATATCCTCCTGCATTTCAGTACAATTTTCCATTGTTAGAAACTCTCGATATACCACAGCATCATCCGCAAAAAGCCTCAGTGAACTTCCGATGTCATCCACTAGGTCATTTATGTATATTGTGAATAGCAACTCTCCTGCGGCACACCTGAAATCACTCTTACTTCAGAAGACTTCTCTCCATTGAGAATGACATGCTGCGTTCTGTTATCTAGGAACTCTTCAATCCATTCACACAATTGGTCTGATAGTCCATATGCTCTTACTTTGTTCATTAAACCCAGTGAAAACATTGTTCATTAAATCCAGTGAAAACATCCTTAAAACTTGCGTCGGAACTGTGAAAGCCCTCTGCTATGGACACATTCTATATGTATTCATACATATATTGATAAGCACCTGCCAGGCTCAAAGAACATACACAGATCAGCCAGAACGGTATGATCACCGACCTGATATCCATATAAACCGGTCCAGGTGATAGCAGCGTCACCTAGCGAGGAATGACTGCTAGTCACACACGCGCACTGTGCATGTAGGTCAGTGAGCTTACTATCCATGCATAGAATGGGGAAGACGCGCGATCTATCTGAGATTGATCGAGGGCAGATTGTGATGTTCCAGGGGATCGGCAAGAGTATTTCGGAGAGTGCACAGCTTTTCGGGTGTTCGAGAAGTGCTGTGGTGAGTATCTTCAGCACGTGGCGAAACCAACTTGAAATCACGTCCAGACGTCGTGGGGCCCCTCACTACTGATGACGGACGCCGTAGGCTGGGCAGACTGGTAAAACAGGACAGGCGGCAAACTGCGGTGGTACTAACATCAGACTTTAATGCAGGGCTGAGAACAAGTGTGTCTCAACACACAGTGCACCGAATACTTCTTACGACGTGCCTCTGCAGCTGACGACCCACGTATGTGCCGACGTTAGCACCACGACATCGGTAACTACGACTGAAATGGGCACAACATCGGCACTGGACGTTGGCGCAGTGCCAGGGGGTTCCATTGCCTGATGATTCCCAATGTCTTCTTCACCAAGCTGATGAGAGGGCGTGAATCCGTCATCTTCCAGGTGAACAGTTCTGAGACGCGTACTGCAGGACAGAGACACGCTGGCGGCGGCTCTATTTTGCTCTGAGGAGCATTCACGTGGGCATCCATGGGTCCAATGGAGCTCGTGTAAGGCACCATGACACTCAAGGAGTATCTTTCGCTAACTGCTGACCACGTACCGCCCTTCATTACGATCATGTTTCCCGACAGCCGTGTCATTTTTCAACAAGATAATGCGCCATGTCGCAAGGCCAAGAGTGTGATGGAGTGGTTTGAGGAACATTGCCCCCCCCCCTAACTCGCCATATCGGAACCCGATCGAACACATATGGGAGGTGGTTGAACGTGGCGTAAGAGTTTATCGCGCCCCTCCTCGGAATTTACGGGAATTAGGTGACTTGTGCGGTCCCAACTACCGCCAGCGACCTAGCAAGGCCTCGTTGCTTCCACGCCACGACGCGTCGCGGCTGTCATCGATGCCAAAGGTGGACATACTGGCTATTAGGTAGGTGGTCATGATGTTCTGTCTGATAAGTGTACGGTTACTCTTCCGTCTCTTAGAATAGCTTTATCAAAGGAGAATCAGCGAGGACCCACGTGGGTGGTGGGAGAGGGTACACTGTTCGCTTCTGCCTCCAGCCAACAACAAGCTCTGCTTGTGGCGTTGTGCAACACAGCACAGTATAGTTAAAGGGCAATTTTCTCTAAACCTCGTAATTGTTATCTATTTCTACGTAGAAGCTTGAAATTGACACTCCTGCTCTGTAATGGACAAAAGCGTGGCGCCCGGCGACGTCACCCTCGGGCTACGGGACACTTAAAACAGGTGGGCGACGAGAGGCGCGAAAAATAGGCCCTAGTTCAGAATGTCATGTGAGGTGTAAGGTGAGCTGATGATGTCACACTGGCGCCAAGTTTCGTCACAATTCTGCTCAGCGCCTCGTGGACGTGTCACACGAAGGATGTCACACCGGTTCTAACACATATTTCAACCCCTCTTTTGAAGCCTCTCTGATGGAGAACAGGACCGCGACGTCCAGTGTCGAAATTACACACTTACTTATGCGTGCCCGAGAGAAACGTTTCAGACACACCGACGATCTGTATCAACGCGAAGAGGTCTCAGGGAAGTGGCATACAGGGCGTCAATGAAACCAACCCTCCCCTTGAGGCGCTGATTCCCACACACTTCGCGGTCTAACACGACAGCCCGCAGTGTGATGGGCAACACGACAACGTTCCTGATATTCTTGATAATTCTCATCCCTACCCCTTCCCAGATGATACAGTCCTTTTCTAAGGACATGGTGCGCCTGTAAACTCATCGAGTGTTATCGCATCCACTTCGAGCGTAGTGCGGCCGAAAGTTTTGCTCTGGTGTCAGGGTCAAAGCACTAGGGACAGTTCAGAACCATTTGACGAAAACTGAACGTAATCCGAAACAGCAAAGTGTCTTCATGTTTTGGCCGGCCGCAGTGGCCGCAGTGGCCCAGTGGTTCTAGGCGCTTGAGTCTGGAACCACGTGACTGCTACGGGCGCAGGTTCGAATCCTGCCTCGGGCATGGATGTGTGTGATGTCCTTAGGTTAGTTAGGTTTAAGTAGTTCTAAGTCTAGGGGACTAATGACCTCACATGTTAAGTCCCATAGGGCTCAGAGCCATTTGAACCTTTTTTTTTTTTTGTTCATGTTTTGACAGCCTTCCTATGGCGTGAAAGTGGATGATGATGGTTGGTTTGTGGGGCGCTCAACTGCGTGGTTATCAGCGCCCGTACAATTATCCAATCTTTGCTCAGTCCAATTGCGCCACTTTCCTGGATGATGATGAAATGATGAGAACAACACAAACACCCAGTCATCTCGAGGCAGGTGAAAATCCCTGACCCCGCCGGGAATCGAACCCGGGATCTCGTGCTCGGGAAGCGAGAACGCTACCGCGAGACCACGAGCGGCGGACATGGCGTGAAAGTGTGAAGCAGGAGAGTGGGGGGAGGCGACGGATGCGAGGTCGACAAATACGTGAATAAACGATAAAGTGGTAAAAGGAGCCCTCTAAGACAACCCCGCCCCCCTCCCTCCAGTTCGCTAAATCCTTGTTGAGCACTTTGAAAATGTACGTTTACAGAGACAGCCAGTTATTGAATGCTAGGCTCCGGACTGACAGGCAACAATTTCGACACACCTTGGTTGAGTCGTTGAACTAGCCCCTCCTGGGTGCATGTGAAATCTAAGGAGTGTTGAAAGGGATGGCAGTCACACCACCGCCTGTCTGTGTACAGGAATATTTTTAAAATGCACCGAGTGTTATGCCGAGCTGGAGGAGGTCTAAGAGGGACTCTTCGATATTTTATTCCCACTTGCGTAAATTTCTCAACACCCTGTTGATCACGCATAAGGAAGGCGCGAAACAGGAGGACAGAAAAAGCATAAACACACTTTGCTTCTTCGGGTCGCGTTCAGATTTCTTCTAGTAGTTTCGAGAGGGCCCTAGTCGTTTCGCCATGTACGCAAGAACAAAAATTGCGGTTACTCTCGTTGCAAATTTGGAAATTTGTCGCAAGGATTATGGGACCAAACTGCAGAGGTCATCGGTCCCTAGGCTTACGCACTACTTAATTTAGCTTAAAGTAATTTACGCTAAGGACAACACACGCACATACACACACACACACACACACACACACACACACACACACACACTCACACACATGGGAGGACTCGAACCTCCGACGGGGGGAGCCGCGCGGACCGTGACAAGACGCCCTAGACCGCACGGCTACCCCTCGCGGGTCGTTCCAAATACGTGCAATATGTTCACTGGAGTTGCAAGATCATGATGTCCTTAAAGAAGGACTGAATCGTCCGGGGGGCGTCAGCGATGTCATAGGTTGCCAAAATAGTTGACCAGTTGCTCATCTCACTGCGAATTGTCGTTTTCGACCGTGAAATGTGTGGGAATCAACACCCCAAAGAATTGGGTGGTTTCATTGGCGCCATTTACGTCACTCCCTGAGGCCTACTCGTGGCGATACCGAGCGTCGGTGTGTCTGAAATGTTTTCCACGCCATCCATAAATAAACACGTAATTTCAACGCTGGACTTCGCTGTTCTGACCTCAATCACAGAGACGTAGAAAGGAATGAAAGCAATGTAAGAAGAGGTGTAACGACCTTTCCATCATGCGACACGTCCCTGTTGGCGTTGGGTAGAATTGTGGTGACATTTGGTGCCAACGTGACATCATTAACCCTCATATGAAATGGATGGAGACATTTAAATACCGAGGAGAAAGAAGCTTTTACGCTACTAATTAGGAAAATAGTAGCAGCATATCACCCAACCAAAAACGTCTACAAGAGGAAATCAATTTCCATTAACCTTAAGATAAGACATTACTGTACAGCAACGTGAGCGGAATTCTTACATGTAGCAGAATGCCTTACTATGAATATAAAAGATCACACTGAGAAATTCATATGTTAAAACTACTGTTCAGCATCCTATTACACTGAATTGTCATAAAGTGTTCAGTGTGCGACAGTATAAGTAAGCATTATCAGCAGAAGATGACAAATTTTTGTACTGCAAGATAAAGTTAATAACCTAACATGCAGTCACTGTAACGTAAAAAAATGCTTTTTAGCTGATTTTACTGTGTAATAGTAAACATCATTCTTTTATTTGTGTGAATGTGTATGTGTATACCAATAAACCATTTTTACAATAAAGCTTGTTTTCTCATTCGCTACCTCCCTCATTGGAAAATGTAAAACCAGGCTAAAAGATTTTTAAATAAAATGGACATTTTGTACAGAAAGATAAAGTTAATAGTCTAGCGTGGCCTGCTAAAATTTCTTTGGAGCTTGACTGTAACCGAACCATGCATTTGAGGAAATGGTAGTCACTATGATCGGAGTAATGGCAGTCACCATGTCAGCTAACACTCATGACCCCCCTTAATATCTTACCTACATTTGGGGCAATGACACTGATCATGGTTGGGATAGTTGGAGCCATCATGTCAAATTACTCTCATTACATCAATAGTACCAACAATGCTTTCAGGGTAACAGTAGACACGACAATCAGGGTGATAGCAGTTACCATATCAACTTACCCTCAATACTCCAATAGCATATATATAAATGTCCGAACAGGCCATGAAGGCCCAACGGTATCGACCGACAGCCGTGTCATCCTCAACCCAGAGGCGTCAAGGATATGGGATATGGATGGTCTTGTTGTCAGTACATCGCTCTCCTGGCCGTTATCAGTTTCCGTGACCAGACGTGTTAATTCCTATTCAAGCAGCTCGTCAATTGGCATCACAAGAGCTGAGTGTACTATACTGCCGACAGCGCTCGGCAGACCGGACAGTCACCCAACCAGTTGCTAGCTCTGGCCGCAACAAAGTTTAAAAATCTGTCTCAATATGCAGATAAAAACTATTTGAGTACAAAAGTACGACACAAGAAACTATTTGTTATAACTTCGTTTAATGTTTATTTGTATTGAGTATGAAATGTCATATGGAGCAATAGTTACAATTTCGTTGGGGCTAGTTATTACTTAAAGTATGGTATAAATATCGAAGTGTTTTCATTAACAAGTGCACTTTAGCCTATAAATTAGACGAGTAGCACTATGTGTGTTTTGTAATGTTATAGAACAAATCTTTATATATTTCGATAAGTAATACAGACCACATTTGGTTTCATTAAATTGTGATATAATGATAGCACTTTCCCAAATGCAGCTTAAGCTTTATGTTGAATCATTACTACCAATATTTGTGACGTATATTTTTGCAATCGTTGTACCATGTATGTCTTGTAACGTTGAAGAAGAAATATTTCGTATTTTTGTAAATAATACAGAATATTTGATCGTAGTGCAAATAGAATGTTCTTTCGCGACCAGCGATTTGTGTGACACCTTGTCCATTGTTGTCTTTGACTAAGTAATGTTTATGAAAGTAACATACCGTATTTCGTGCATTTTGGAGTTATAGTTGTGTATTACGAAAGTATGCAATCCAACTGATATGAGACATTAAAGATCTCACCTACATTTAAAATTTTTACTACGTTTTGTTGTACTAAGGTGTCATAAATTGTGATCTTAGTGTAGAAACATATAATTACTTAGTACTGATGATGGAAATACAATCTATATTTTTTTTAGATAGACTTGGCTGCACAGTTTCAGTGAGTAAATGTTGCAGCCGTCCTAGAAAGCTCGGTTTTCAACATCAATGGAACAAACCACAGCTAGCTCCATTATCAAAGGCAAAAAAGCATAATTATCCAGTCAGTAACATTAATTACATTTTTCTCGGTGCCTAGTCTTCCTCCCTCTATAAACTGGTGCTTGGTCAGGTGATGAAAGTTCGGTTTTGTGACATAGCCTCTTTTAGGCTAAGAGGATGCACTGCATGGTTAGCATTTTAGCCATGTGTGTTTTGTACTGTTAGAGAACAATAATACAACAATTTAGAACTGGTAACACCATTGTGCCATTTAATTTGATAGTCCAAAGTCATGTGTTTATCTTAATCTATAACTCACACAATAATTGCACTCTTCCAGTAGCTGACTCATTTACGTGTAAAAATAGGGAGTGTAGAAGAAACCTCATTCTTTGTTGTGTGTATGTTTCATTGTGTTCAATAAATAATAGTTGAATACAAAAATGTGGTGTATTGCTTTCTAGGTGACCTTCGAAAAAGCATTTAATGATGGAATACCTGTTTCATTTCGTTCAGGATAACCGAGTGGCTTTATGACACTAGTCATCCAGACTACATAAGAAAAAGCTGAATAAAGAAATATGGAGGGAGATAGAGGAATTGCATTATAGAAATTGTATTAGCTACTGCGAGCAGCAACCTTAGTCCAACCATGGACAAACAAAACCAGATGGCATTTTTAATTCCAAGAATGACAAACAGTGACAGAACAACAGATATGATGGAAGCTGATGACAATACAACGACCATTACAAATGATGACACAGACAGTGATATAACAGGAACACAATGTAATGAAACAGAACGAATCAGAACAGGCGTTGCTGACAAAGAAGAAAAAAGCGGAAGTCAGTAACATCACACTTGAGACCATAAATATATGTGGAGAGAGAGCTAATAAAAGAGACACTTTACGTGAGAATGCTGTTAACATGAAAACTGCACTTTACATCAGTTTTTGACGTCGAAAAACCTTTCAAGCAAAGATTTGCTATCTTTTATTACCACTTGACCGGTTTCGGGCTCTTATAAGCCCATCTTCAGATGTCGTAACAGCACCAAGCTACGACGCCTGAAGATGGACTTACAAGAGCCCCAAACCAGAAGTGTGTAATAAAAGAATGAAATGATAATTAAATTGACACCCTAGCTGCAAACAGGCGTTGATATACATCATTGGGGACATGTTAAAAATTTGTGCCCCCACCGGCACTCGAGCCGAGGATCTCCCGCTTACATGGCAGACGCTCTATCCATCTCAGCCCCCAAGGGCACAGAGGATAGTGCGCCTGCAGAGACTTATCCCTTGCACGCTCCCCTTGAGACCCACATTCCCAACATGTCCACACCACTACATTCGTAGTGTGCCTAATACACTCCTGGAAATGGAAAAAAGAACACATTGACACCGGTGTGTCAGACCCACCATACTTGCTCCGGACACTGCGAGAGGGCTGTACAAGCAATGATCACACGCACGGCACAGCGGACACACCAGGAACCGCGGTGTTGGCCGTCGAATGGCGCTAGCTGCGCAGCATTTGTGCACCGCCGCCGTCAGTGTCAGCCAGTTTGCCGTGGCATACGGAGCTCCATCGCAGTCTTTAACACTGGTAGCATGCCGCGACAGCGTGGACGTGAACCGTATGTGCAGTTGACGGACTTTGAGCGAGGGCGTATGGTGGGCATGCGGGAGGCCGGGTGGACGTACCGCCGAATTGCTCAACACGTGGGGCGTAAGGTCTCCACAGTACATCGATGTTGTCGCCAGTGGTCGGCGGAAGGTGCACGTGCCCGTCGACCTGGGACCGGACCGCAGCGACGCACGGATGCACGCCAAGACCGTAGGATCCTACGCAGTGCCGTAGGGGACCGCACCGCCACTTCCCAGCAAATTAGGGACACTGTTGCTCCTGGGGTATCGGCGAGGACCATTCGCAACCGTCTCCATGAAGCTGGGCTACGGTCCCGCACACCGTTAGGCCGTCTTCCGCTCACGCCCCAACATCGCTTCTGCCTTGGTGCCAATGATGGTCGTATGCGTGTTTGGCGCCGTGCAGGTGAGCGCCACAATCAGGACTGCATACGACCGAGGCACACAGGGCCAACACCCGGCATCATGGTGTGGGGAGCGATCTCCTACACTGGCCGTACACCACTGGTGATCGTCGAGGGGACACTGAATAGTGCACGGTACATCCAAACCGTCATCGAACCCATCGTTCTACCATTCCTAGACCGGCAAGGGAACTTGCTGTTCCAACAGGACAATGCACGTCCGCATGTATCCCGTGCCACCCAACGTGCTCTAGAAGGTGTAAGTCAACTACCCTGGCCAGCAAGATCTCCGGATCTGTCCCCCATTGAGCATGTTTGGGACTGGATGAAGCGTCGTCTCACGCGGTCTGCACGTCCAGCACGAACGCTGGTCCAACTGAGGCGCCAGGTGGAAATGGCATGGCAAGCCGTTCCACAGGACTACATCCAGCATCTCTACGATCGTCTCCATGGGAGAATAGCAGCCTGCATTGCTGCGAAAGATGGATATACACTGTACTAGTGCCGACATTGTGCATGCTCTGTTGCCTGTGTCTATGTGCCCGTGGTTCTGTCAGTGTGATCATGTGATGTATCTGACCCCAGGAATGTGTCAATAAAGTTTCCCCTTCCTGGGACAATGAATTCACGGTGTTCTTATTTCAATTTCCAGGAGTGTAGATGTTTGCCCATCACACACATTACTCGTGGCATATTACTGTACCAAGATCCGTACGAGTTGGGGCATAGCGTGTGCGTTGGCACAAGAAGGTCAGTGGCCGGGTAGTTATATTGCCTGTTTGCAGCTAGGGTGTTGATTTAATTATCATTTCATTATAGAGAAGCTGCATGGTCATCAATAGTATCTGTTCTTTCCGGAACAGATAGTACCTACATATATAGTTAAAATATGGCTATCCGTTTCCATTTTTGTAAAATTTGACGTGATACGAGCTTCGTACCAGATGAAAGTTTGTAAATGAAATCGGTAGTAGCATAAAATAACCAGATACGGTTTTAACTTTAACAGGTTTTTTAACAGTTCTTTGTAATTTGATTTCACATACTGATAATTGGTGTGGGACAAGTTAATAATGTAACAACACACTATGAAATGCCGTATTAACAGGATTTTCTCGATCGTAACACTTTTAATTCTGAACAGAATGTTTGTTCCCACGTACATGACTGTGTTTTACCTTGGAACTGTTTCGCACATTGAGAAAAACCTTAGTTTTCCGGAGTAACTTTTGTAATTTTGGGAGGAGTGCTGCACACATAAAGTGAATGCTATCATTTCAAACTGCAATAAGAAAACATGTTAAACTTCCATTACAGGGCCAGCTAGAGGCGGAAATCTGAGAAGTATTCCAATGTACAACTCACTCCCTTGCCAGAAGTATCCGTCAACCAAAGAGAGTTTCCGCATTGCTTCTTGTTGACTATCTGTGCTGTTGTTATGAGCAAAAGGCTGTGAGTTCAAGCACTAGCACAGTGTCCTATGGCAGCAGCTAGAATAGCACTGTGATATGTTGTTTTTGTTTGCATTGGCAGTTTCTATGGGCGCGGTAGGGAGCGCCTGGGCTCAGCGTCTGGGCTAAGCATCTATATGCCGTATGGGTGGAGTTGTGAAAGTACTGTAGGCTACGATAGACTACCATAAGAGAGCGTAGACTACGGTACTTTTCCTAGAAGCCATGGGCAGTTAAGGGCGTGTCTGCGTTACCTATACATTACGTGTGTTGCATACCTGTCGGCCGTTACCTCATATTGTTTATGTGTGCGATCAGTGTGTTATTAGAATGCTCTAGAAACCGGAAAACTTGGAAATTTGTGTTGAGTTCCTATGGGACCAAACTGCTGACGTCATCGGTCGCTAGACTTACAAGCCACGTAACGTAACTGAAACTAACTTACGCTAAGGACAACACACACACACACACACACACACACACACACACACACACAGACAGACAGAGACCGTGGCAAGGCGCCCTTGACCACGCAGCTACCCCGAGCGGCTAGAAATCGGAATCGGTGATCCGTGTAGAAACTGCTTGAGGATATATAAGACTGTGTGACGTACAGAAGAGTTTTGTTCTATATGATTATCCTCTTGTCTGTTATTTAAAAATAAACTGCATTTACAGCAAAACTGAAACTGTCATTGTTTAGTTCGCTTTTTGTTTGAAAATTGATGATTCGTAACGTGAAAGATAAATTTTGTAATAAAAATAAAATAAAAACACAAATTTGTGATATAGCGATAGAAAACGCAATTTCCTCAAAAAAGGATAAAGTAAAAAAATGCAAAACAAATGCATACTGAACATCACTTAAGTACTAAGTCGGCCTCACGTAAAACATGTTTTCATTTTCATAAACTACTTTTGCATTTATCAATAACAACAGGAAACTTTTGCCTTTGATCATAATAAAGAACATTCTACTGAGTACAAAATAACAACAGTTATATAGATTTTTTATGCTTGTTCACTTAAAGTGTACGTGTATCAGAAGCAGGAAAAGGAAGAGAGGGAAAACTAGCAGGTGAATATGGAATGAGGTTAAGGAATGAAAGAGGAAGCCGCCTGGTAGAGTTTTGCACAGAGCAAAGCCTAATCATAGCTAATACTTGGTTTAAGAATCATGTAAGAAGGCTGTATACGTGAAAGAGGCCTGGAGTCACTGGAAGGTTTCAGATAGATTACATAATAGTAAGATAATGATTCAGGAGCCAGGATTTAAGATGTAAGACATTTCCAGGGGCAGATGTGGACTCTTACCACAATCTATTGGTTATGAACTGTAGATTGAAACTAGAGAAACTGAAAAAGGTTTGCATTTAAGTAGACGGGACCTGGATAAACTGAAAGAACCAGAAGTTGTGGGGTGTTTCAGAGAGAGTATTAGGGAACGATTGACAAGAACGGGGAAAAGAAATACAGTAGAAGAAGAATGGGTAGCTTTGAGAGATCAGGATAAAGTAGGTAAAAAGATGAGGGGTAGTAGAAATCCTTTGGTAACAGAAGATATATTGAATTTAATTGATGAAAGGAGAAAATAGAAAAATGCAGTAAATGAAGCAGGCAAAAAGGAATACAAGGGTCCCAAGAATGAGATCGACAGAAAGTGCCATTTGGCTAAGCAGGGCTGACTAAAGGACAAATGTAAGGATGTAGAGGCATATATCACTAGGGGTAAGACAGATACTGCCTACAGGAAAATTAAGGATACCTTTGCAGAAAAGAGAACCGCTTGAATGAATATCATGAGCTCAGATAGAAAACCAGTTTAAGCAAAGAAGGGAAAGCAGAAAGGTGGAAGGAGTATATAAAAGGTCTATACAAAGAAGACGTACTTCAGGGCAATATTATGTAAATGGAAGAGGACATAGATGAAGATGAAATGGGAGATACGATATTGAGCGAAGGGTTTGACGGAACATTGAAAAACCAAAGCCGAAACAAGGTCCCGAGAGAAGACAACATTCCATTAGAACCAATGATAGCCTTGAGAGAGCCAGCCCTGACATAACTCCATCTTATGGTGAGCAATATGTATTAAACACGTGAAATACCCTCAGACCTCAAGAAGAATATAATAATTGTAATCCTTAAGAAAGAAGGCGTTGACAGGTGTGAAAATTACCGAACTAGAAGTTTAATAAGTCACGGCTGAAAAATTGTGACACGTATTCTTTACAGAAGAATGGAAAAATTTGTAGAAGCCGACGTCAGGGCAGATCAGTTTGGATTCCGTAGAAATTTTTGAACACGTGAAGCAATACTGAACCTACGACTTATCTAAGAAGGTAGATTAAGGAAAGGCATACCTACGTTTCTAGCATTTGTAGACTTAGAGAAAGATTTTGACATTGTTGACTGAAATACTCTCTTTCAAATTTTGAAGGCTGCATGGATCAAATACAGGGAGCGAAAGGCTATTTACAATTTTTACAGAAGCCAGATGGCAGTCATAAGAGTCGAGGGGCATGAAAGAGATGCGGTGGTTGGGAAGGGAGTGAGATGGGGTTATAGCCTATCCCCATTGTTATTCAATCCGTATTTTGAGCAAGCAGTAAAGGGAAAAAAAGAAAAATTCGGAGTAGGAATAAAAATCTATGGAGAAAAAATACAAACTTTGTGGTTTGCCGATGACATTCTAATTCTTTCAGAGACAGCAAAGGACCTGGAAGAGCAGTTGAACGGAATGGACAGTGTCTTGAAAGGAGGATATAAGATGAACATCAACAAATGCAAAACGAGGATAATGGAATGTAGTTGAATTAAATAAGGTGATGCTGAGGAAATTATATTAGGAAATAAGACATTTAAAGTGGTAGCTGAGTTTTGACATTTGGGGAGAAAAAGAACTGATGATGGCCGAAGTAAAGTGGATATACAATGTAGACTGGCAATGGCAAGGAAAGCGTTTCTAAAGAAGAGTAATTTGTTAACATCGAGTATAGGTTTAAGTGTCAGGGAGTCTTTTCTGAAAATATTTGTATGGAGTGTAGCCATGTATGCAAGTGAGCCATGGATGATAAATAGTTTAGACAGGAAGAGAATAGAAGCTTTCGAAATGTGGTGCTACGGAAGAATGCTGAAGATTAGATGGGTAGATCACGTAACTAATGAGGAGGTACTGAACAGAATTGGGTAGAAGAGGAATTTGTGGCACAACTTGAATAGAAGAAGGGATGGTTGCTGGACATCTTCTGAGGGACCAAGGTATCACCAATTTAGTGTTGGAGGGCAGCGTGGAGCGTAAAAATCGTAGAGAGAGACCAAAAGATGAATACACTAAGGAGATTCAGAAGGATGTAAGTTGCAGTAGGTACTTGGAGATGTAGAAGCTTGCACAGGATAGGGTAGCATGGGGAGCTGCATCAAACCAGTCTCTGGACCGCAGACCACAAGAACAACATATCTGTTCTTTCAGACATGTCTGAAAGAACAGACACCAATTTGTTCCAGCAGTCATTATGAACTAAGACACAAAGGTAGTACAAGCATTGGCTGCGAATGGGCATTGATCTTGTAACGTCCCCTTAGAAAAATTAATGAATTACTGTGCTGATAAACCTCTTACATTATTTGCTTTTCAAACAGCTAAGCAAAACTGAACGTACTCAGACATTACTCTCTTTACTTATTCTGATCAACACTGAACTGACACACAATATTTTTAGCGCAACGCAATCTGACTTTTAATATTCCCTACAAAAGAATGGCCCTGACTAACAGTAACCTATACCTTTCATGAATCACTTACCTCAAGAAAATCTTCGTTACTCAAACTACTGCAATACAGCGAGCGCCAATACTTCCAGCTAAATAAAAGAGTCTAACTACTGAAGTGACTAACTACTGATACGCATAGTTAGCAAATGAAAGATTTTGATAAAGAACAAACAATGTATATACCTTAATAGTGTTCAAAAGTCATAATATATACATCAGTTCATCACACCCAGTCTTACAAATTTACTGTCTCTGATGAACTCATGTCCATATCATCCGCTCTGAAAACTCCGCCATCTCTCTCCCCACATCCACCACTGCTGGCGGCTCACCTCCAACTGCACAACGCTACGCGCTGTTAACATCCAGCTGCCCAACACTTCAATAGCAAACAACAATGCTAACCAGCCACAGACTGCACACAGCACAGTCAGTGATTTTCATACAGAGCGCTACGTGGCGTTACCAATAAAAAAAACCTAAACAGCCTGCTTACAATCCAAATCAATAGGAAAAGTTGAAAATCTTTTCCCATTGATTTAAAACAATGCCCTTTCGCAGCCATTGTTTGTACTTCCTTTGTGCCTTAATTCATAATGGCTCTCTGATCCAAATTGGGTCTGTTCCTTCCGATATGTCCACATTATACACGTATAATTAACGCGAAGATGGCCAATGATCTCTTCAGTGCGGATGCACACGAGGCACGAAATATTACGGGAATAGGCGAAATGCCGCGAGTAATAAATGCGCAAGGGGCACTACATTAGTAGTGTGTGGATAAGTCGAGAATTCGGGTCTGACAGGAGGCGTGCTAGGGTAGCCTGTGCAGTTGTGACGACCACTGTATCAGGGTGGCTCAGTGGTCAGAACATCTGCCTGGTATGCAGCAGGAGACCCGGGTTCGAATCCGGACACGGCACTAATTTTCAACTTTCCCCATTTATTTAAATCAATGCCCATTCGCAGCCAATAATACGTTTCTCTTCTTACCAGTGCTACCGATATTGTTGGTAATCCTGCAATTTTGTGCATCATTTACGTTCTGTATGAGAACTACCGAACAGTAGCTCTGGTGCAACGCAACTCTATGTACGGGGGCGCAGCACGTACGCCGGCGTGGCGTAAACGGGAAGCTGCGTCACTTGTCATCCGGCCGACTCGAGAGCCCGGCTTCCCGCGGTGGGAGCGCTCGGCGTGCGGCCGGAGCGCGCCACGGCAGGGCCTAACCGTGCAGCTGGAGCTCGCTCGCCCTAAGCGGCCCTTCCAATCGATACGGCGCGCCCTTAAAGCCGACATGGCGCCCTCGTCCCCAGCGTAAACTGCCCAAAATTACCGCCCGCCGGTACCTCCCTCGCCCCTCCTGTCACTGCGATGCGTTGCGGAGGGCGGATATGTGCGTTGGAGCGGCGGCGTTTCGCCTGCAGCAACTTCGTAACGTCGTCATTATAAAAGCGACACCTTCTCTTTTTTCTGCTCACTCCGAGCAAGTCATCTACTTCGCTAACAAGTAGGGTCTATATACTACGATGGCGTGCTTAAAAGTAAAGTCTCCGAATTTTTTTTAATTTTGTTTTCAGTATCGGTTGGCTATTACATTTCATGCATATTACTCGGCCGACTTTCGCGTTTCGCTGACGCAAGTTGCAACCCTCTGTCGCTAGAGGGCTGGGAATTGAAGCGTGTAATGTGACGGAGTGTAACGTAAATATGTCGGTGCGTGAGAGATCTTTAGGAAACGGAAAGCACGAATTCGAAGAGTTTGTCCACATATGGAGCACCTTCTTTTTCAGCACGACAATGCCAGACCACGCACACGAGCGTTGTGACAACTGCAACAGTCCCACGCCTCGGTCTCACTGTCATCGATCGTGCTCTGTACAGTCCCGACTTGGCCTCATCCAATTTTCATCAAAGAACAACTTCGAGGGCTTCTCTTTGATAGTAATGAAGCGATACAAGCAGAGATGAGGTTGTGGTCCCGTCGCCGACGTGAAACATTCTACAGTGACGGTATCAACAAACTGGTCCCGCATTCACAGAAATGTGTTCGTCACCAGGGTGACTATGTTGAGAAATAGATACGTAGACACGAGGAATAAAGATGTAAAAAGCTTGAAAAGTTTTCACGCAGAAAGTTGGCCGGCATTACTTTTCAGCACGCCCTCGTACTACAGTCATTAATTTTTGAAACTGACGCCTGGAGATTAGGCAACCACAGGAAATTGGATGTCTCATGAAATGCCGCCCAACATCGCGTACACATTTTGTTTTGTTCACTTCTATTGGCTACGGCGTGCACTTAAGCAGATCCACACCCTCCCTCAGAATACCGGCCTCGGACAAAAATACGGAAAAACAGCAATAAAGGCATGCTTCAACATAAGTTCAGGCGCTAGCCAAGCCTGCATGTTGCGCTTTGGCATTTGAGCACGAGCGGCAGCTATGCAAAGTTCTCAGTGCGTTGCAGTGGTCAATCTTGAACAGTGTTCTGTCTAGTTGGGTGTGCGTTATGTCGGACCTGAGTGTATTAGAGCGCGTGAACACTGAGCTCTTATGGTGGATTCTACCGAAACCAAGGAAGCCGAAGTGTTTGATGTTTTAAGAGGCACCACATTTATAATTTATTACAGGGAAAGCGAAGAAACATCATCCGCTAAGTCACAACATATGTGTTGAATGAACGTGGTGGACGCTCATTGAAGAGGATTGTCCTCAGTAAGTTAGGGTCCGTTCGTCCGAAACACATTGCCAGAGGGCTGGTGATTTCATATCAAGGAGGTTTAATTTGTTTTGTTTCCTCTTAATGAACTCCTATTTAGGTAAACGTGAATTATTTGTTGAATTTTAGTAGAACACATACTAAAAGTGGCTGTGGCCTACCTACTTGAAGTCTGTTTTGTTAGAACCTTTGAAGACAGTGTTCATCATCATCATCATCATCAGTTATCTGCTACATTAGCAGTTCCTTTGCCTCTCCATTTTCTGCGATCCATTGCTTCCTTCTTAAGGCTGCTGTATGTTGTACCTTCCATCATGTCACCCAGTATCTGGAATCTCTTCCTTCCTCGCATCCTTTTCCCTTCTACATAACCTTCTAAAACTGTTTTTATCAGTCCGTCATTCTTTCTTAATATATGCCCAATCAAATTTCTTTTTCTTCTCTTTATTACATCTAGTAACTGTCTTTGCTCTCCCACTCGTCTCAGTACCTCTTCATTTTTTACTCTGTCCATCCAACTTATTCTTTCCATCTTCCGCCATGTCCAGATCTCAAAAGCCTCCAGCCTTTCTCTGTCTTTTTTCCTCATAGTCCATGTTTCAGCGCCATATAGAAGAACACTCTATACAAGACATTTTATAAGTCTCTTTCTGAGTTCCCTGTCCAGACCGCTGCAGAAGATTCTCCTTTTCTTATAAAACGCCTCTTTTGCCATTGCTATCCTTGTTTTAATTTCTGTGGTGCACTTCCAGTCGGTGTCTATCCTGCTTCCAAGATACTTAAAATTTTGCACGTGTTCTAGTGTTTCTCCATTCAGCACAATTTTTATTTCCTTATTTCCTACTATTGCCAATACTTTTGTTTTATTTGTGTTAATTTTCATCCCATATTTTTTCTGTTAGTTGCAATGGTGTCCACCAAATCCTGTAATTCTTTTTCCCCTGTGGCTAGAAGGACCATGTCATCAGCAAATCTCGAGCACCCTACTCTTCTTCCTCCAATTGCTACTCCTTTGTCATCTAATGAGCATTGGTCAATCATATTTTCCAAGTACAGGTTGAAAAGAGTAGGTGATAAACAGCATCCTTGTCTTACTCCTTTCCCTAGTCTGATCCAGTTTGTACTTTCTCCTCTGACTTTAACTGAAACTTTTTGATTAAGGTATAATGAGTTTATAAGTCTTCTGGTTTTCCAGTCCACTCTCTTTTCCATCATAATAGTCGCCAGCATGTCCCAAATCACATTGTCAAATGCCTTTTCTAAATCGATGAAGCACATATATAGGTCTCTTCCTTTTTCAATAAACCTTTCTCCCAAGATTCGTAGGAGCCCTATTGCATCTCTGGTGCCCGTATTCCGTCTAAAGCCAAACTGCTCCTCGCCGAGATTCTCCTCTATTACTTTTTCAAGTCTTTTATTAATTATTCTTAACATCACTTTGGCTGCATGTGAAATGAGGCTGATTGTCCTGTGCTCATTGCATTTCTTGGTTCCTTGTTTTTTCGATAATGGAATCATTACTGTTGTCAAAAAGTCCTCAGGCCATTCACCACTGTCATATATTTTATTACATAACCTCAATATTTGTCTTATTCCATTGTGGTTCAAGCATTTTAGTATTTCTCTCGGTATTGTATCTGTACCTACTGCTTTGCCATTTTTCATTGCAGCAGTGGCAGACTTTACTTCTTCCATTATGATGGTCGGTCCTTTCTCTTCATCACTTACACTGTTGTGTGATTCAAGTTCCAGAGTTTCTGGTTTGCTATTTGTGTCATATAGCTCTTTTATATATTCTTCCCATCTCTGGAGGACATCGTCACGATCTTTGTACACTACCTCTTCGTCTTTACTCAAAATTTCCATAGTAGCACTTCCTGCTCTGTTTTGTTCCCATGTCCTAGTCTTTACTCTGTTGTATAGTAAGTCGTATCTTCCCTTCCTGTCCAGTTCTTCAATTTCATCACATTCCTCTTTTATCCATTTTTTCCTAGCCTGCTCTGTTTCTCTTCGCAGTTCGTTATTTAACCTTCGGTATATCTTTCTTGCATCGTCAGTGTTCTTGTTTTTCAATTTTCTTCTCTCCTCCATCTTGGAAATCATTTCTTGTGTGACCCATGGTTTTTTTTGACCTTTTCCCTTTTACATATCCTACATTTTGCTGTCCTGCTTTAATGATTCCTTCTTTCAGCGTATTCCAGTACTCGTTGGCATTATCAGGTGCTTCTTTGTCTCGTAATGTGTTTAGAAAGTCCCGAGACAGCATTTCTGTAATTTGTTCTTTGTTGGACCTTATCTTCTCTAAATCCCACTTCTTCACCATTGTCGCCTTTTTCAGTTTTTTCATTCTTATTTCTATTTCTGCCATAAGTAAGTTGTGGTCACTATTAATATCTGCACCTGGTAATGTGTGCACCTTCTTGATTCCATTCCTGTATCTTTCTTCTACCAGTATAAAATCGATTTGGTTTCTGTATTTATCCCCTGGTGATTTCCAAGTGTAGAGCCTCCTCTTATGGTTCTTAAACCATGTGTTTGCCGCTATCAGCTGCCTTTCCCTGCAGAAGTCAATTAACCATTCACCTCTGTCATTTCTCTTTCCAAGACCATGACTGCCTACTATGTTTCCCTCTTTCCCTTCTCCCACAATGGTGTTCCAGTCTCCCATTACTATTTTGCAGCATTTTTTATTTTCGTCCATTATTCTCTCTATTACATTGTACGTTGCCTCTACAATTTGGTCATCATTTTCTGTAGTTGGCATATACACCTGGACAATCAGTAAATATTTTTGTGCTCCTTTCAGCCTTACACCAATAACCCAGTCATTTGCATAGTCTACATATTCCACACATGTAGCCAATTTCTTTGTCATAATCATTCCTACTCCATTAATTCCTTTTACTTCTCCTCCTGAGTAGTAGAATACATATTCACCTGACTGCACCTCTCCATGTCCATTCCATCTTACCTCAGCAACTCCTACGAGGTCCATATGATTCTCTTCCATCTCTCTTTTAAGGTTTTCTAGTTTTCCTGCTTGTAGCAGAGTTCTGACATTCCAGGTACCAATTCTCGTTTTGATTTTTTGCCTCCTTTCAAGTTGTCCCCCCCGGAGATCCGAATGGGGGACTATTTTACCTCCGGACACTGATTTAACATGAGAGGAAGCCATTTTTTGTGCATAAAATGGAGACTGCATTATGCAGGGAAGATAAGAAAGTGTTATGTAACTTAAATTGATGAAATGCTCTCTTGCATCTTTCTCCATTCAGCACAATTTTTATTTCCTTATTTCCTACTATTGCCAATACTTTTGTTTTATTTGTGTTAATTTTCATCCCATATTTTTTTCTGTTAGTTGCAATGGTGTCCACCAAATCCTGTAATTCCTTTTCCCCTGTGGCTAGAAGGACCATGTCATCAGCAAATCTCGAGCACCCTACTCTTCTTCCTCCAATTTCTACCCCTTTGTCATCTAATGAGCATTGGTCAATCATATTTTCCAAGTACAGGTTGAAAAGAGTAGGTGATAAACAGCATCCTTGTCTTACTCCTTTCCCTAGTCTGATCCAGTTTGTACTTTCTCCTCTGACTTTAACTGAAACTTTTTGATTAAGGTATAATGAGTTTATAAGTCTTCTGGTTTTCCAGTCCACTCTCTTTTCCATCATAATAGTCGCCAGCATGTCCCAAATCACATTGTCAAATGCCTTTTCTAAATCGATGAAGCACATGTATAGGTCTCTTCCTTTTTCAATAAACCTTTCTCCCAAGATTCGTAGGAGCCCTATTGCATCTCTGGTGCCCGTATTCCGTCTAAAGCCAAACTGCTCCTCGCCGAGATTCTCCTCTATTACTTTTTCAAGTCTTTTATTAATTATTCTTAACATCACTTTGGCTGCATGTGAAATGAGGCTGATTGTCCTGTGCTCATTGCATTTCTTGGTTCCTTGTTTTTTCGATAATGGAATCATTACTGTTGTCAAAAAGTCCTCAGGCCATTCACCACTGTCATATATTTTATTACATAACCTCAATATTTGTCTTATTCCATTGTGGTTCAAGCATTTTAGTATTTCTCTCGGTATTGTATCTGTACCTACTGCTTTGCCATTTTTCATTGCAGCAGTGGCAGACTTTACTTCTTCCATTATGATGGTCGGTCCTTTCTCTTCATCACTTACACTGTTGTGTGATTCAAGTTCCAGAGTTTCTGGTTTGCTATTTGTGTCATATAGCTCTTTTATATATTCTTCCCATCTCTGGAGGACATCGTCACGATCTTTGTACACTACCTCTTCGTCTTTACTCAAAATTTCCATAGTAGCACTTCCTGCTCTGTTTTGTTCCCATGTCCTAGTCTTTACTCTGTTGTATAGTAAGTCGTATCTTCCCTTCC
This sequence comes from Schistocerca cancellata, assembly GCF_023864275.1. Lineage (NCBI taxonomy): Eukaryota > Metazoa > Arthropoda > Insecta > Orthoptera > Acrididae > Schistocerca > Schistocerca cancellata. The sequence goes on from NC_064627.1 coordinate 281,889,316, forward strand.
TGTCCAGTTCTTCAATTTCATCACATTCCTCTTTTATCCATTTTTTCCTAGCCTGCTCTGTTTCTCTTCGCAGTTCGTTATTTAACCTTCGGTATATCTTTCTTGCATCGTCAGTGTTCTTGTTTTTCAATTTTCTTCTCTCCTCCATCTTGGAAATCATTTCTTGTGTGACCCATGGTTTTTTTTGACCTTTTCCCTTTTACATATCCTACATTTTGCTGTCCTGCTTTAATGATTCCTTCTTTCAGCGTATTCCAGTACTCGTTGGCATTATCAGGTGCTTCTTTGTCTCGTAATGTGTTTAGAAAGTCCCGAGACAGCATTTCTGTAATTTGTTCTTTGTTGGACCTTATCTTCTCTAAATCCCACTTCTTCACCATTGTCGCCTTTTTCAGTTTTTTCATTCTTATTTCTATTTCTGCCATAAGTAAGTTGTGGTCACTATTAATATCTGCACCTGGTAATGTGTGCACCTTCTTGATTCCATTCCTGTATCTTTCTTCTACCAGTATAAAATCGATTTGGTTTCTGTATTTATCCCCTGGTGATTTCCAAGTGTAGAGCCTCCTCTTATGGTTCTTAAACCATGTGTTTGCCGCTATCAGCTGCCTTTCCCTGCAGAAGTCAATTAACCATTCACCTCTGTCATTTCTCTTTCCAAGACCATGACTGCCTACTATGTTTCCCTCTTTCCCTTCTCCCACAATGGTGTTCCAGTCTCCCATTACTATTTTGCAGCATTTTTTATTTTCGTCCATTATTCTCTCTATTACATTGTACGTTGCCTCTACAATTTGGTCATCATTTTCTGTAGTTGGCATATACACCTGGACAATCAGTAAATATTTTTGTGCTCCTTTCAGCCTTACACCAATAACCCAGTCATTTGCATAGTCTACATATTCCACACATGTAGCCAATTTCTTTGTCATAATCATTCCTACTCCATTAATTCCTTTTACTTCTCCTCCTGAGTAGTAGAATACATATTCACCTGACTGCACCTCTCCATGTCCATTCCATCTTACCTCAGCAACTCCTACGAGGTCCATATGATTCTCTTCCATCTCTCTTTTAAGGTTTTCTAGTTTTCCTGCTTGTAGCAGAGTTCTGACATTCCAGGTACCAATTCTCGTTTTGATTTTTTGCCTCCTTTCAAGTTGTCCCCCCCGGAGATCCGAATGGGGGACTATTTTACCTCCGGACACTGATTTAACATGAGAGGAAGCCATTTTTTGTGCATAAAATGGAGACTGCATTATGCAGGGAAGATAAGAAAGTGTTATGTAACTTAAATTGATGAAATGCTCTCTTGCATCTTTCTCCATTCAGCACAATTTTTATTTCCTTATTTCCTACTATTGCCAATACTTTTGTTTTATTTGTGTTAATTTTCATCCCATATTTTTTTCTGTTAGTTGCAATGGTGTCCACCAAATCCTGTAATTCCTTTTCCCCTGTGGCTAGAAGGACCATGTCATCAGCAAATCTCGAGCACCCTACTCTTCTTCCTCCAATTTCTACCCCTTTGTCATCTAATGAGCATTGGTCAATCATATTTTCCAAGTACAGGTTGAAAAGAGTAGGTGATAAACAGCATCCTTGTCTTACTCCTTTCCCTAGTCTGATCCAGTTTGTACTTTCTCCTCTGACTTTAACTGAAACTTTTTGATTAAGGTATAATGAGTTTATAAGTCTTCTGGTTTTCCAGTCCACTCTCTTTTCCATCATAATAGTCGCCAGCATGTCCCAAATCACATTGTCAAATGCCTTTTCTAAATCGATGAAGCACATGTATAGGTCTCTTCCTTTTTCAATAAACCTTTCTCCCAAGATTCGTAGGAGCCCTATTGCATCTCTGGTGCCCGTATTCCGTCTAAAGCCAAACTGCTCCTCGCCGAGATTCTCCTCTATTACTTTTTCAAGTCTTTTATTAATTATTCTTAACATCACTTTGGCTGCATGTGAAATGAGGCTGATTGTCCTGTGCTCATTGCATTTCTTGGTTCCTTGTTTTTTCGATAATGGAATCATTACTGTTGTCAAAAAGTCCTCAGGCCATTCACCACTGTCATATATTTTATTACATAACCTCAATATTTGTCTTATTCCATTGTGGTTCAAGCATTTTAGTATTTCTCTCGGTATTGTATCTGTACCTACTGCTTTGCCATTTTTCATTGCAGCAGTGGCAGACTTTACTTCTTCCATTATGATGGTCGGTCCTTTCTCTTCATCACTTACACTGTTGTGTGATTCAAGTTCCAGAGTTTCTGGTTTGCTATTTGTGTCATATAGCTCTTTTATATATTCTTCCCATCTCTGGAGGACATCGTCACGATCTTTGTACACTACCTCTTCGTCTTTACTCAAAATTTCCATAGTAGCACTTCCTGCTCTGTTTTGTTCCCATGTCCTAGTCTTTACTCTGTTGTATAGTAAGTCGTATCTTCCCTTCCTGTCCAGTTCTTCAATTTCATCACATTCCTCTTTTATCCATTTTTTCCTAGCCTGCTCTGTTTCTCTTCGCAGTTCGTTATTTAACCTTCGGTATATCTTTCTTGCATCGTCAGTGTTCTTGTTTTTCAATTTTCTTCTCTCCTCCATCTTGGAAATCATTTCTTGTGTGACCCATGGTTTTTTTTGACCTTTTCCCTTTTACATATCCTACATTTTGCTGTCCTGCTTTAATGATTCCTTCTTTCAGCGTATTCCAGTACTCGTTGGCATTATCAGGTGCTTCTTTGTCTCGTAATGTGTTTAGAAAGTCCCGAGACAGCATTTCTGTAATTTGTTCTTTGTTGGACCTTATCTTCTCTAAATCCCACTTCTTCACCATTGTCGCCTTTTTCAGTTTTTTCATTCTTATTTCTATTTCTGCCATAAGTAAGTTGTGGTCACTATTAATATCTGCACCTGGTAATGTGTGCACCTTCTTGATTCCATTCCTGTATCTTTCTTCTACCAGTATAAAATCGATTTGGTTTCTGTATTTATCCCCTGGTGATTTCCAAGTGTAGAGCCTCCTCTTATGGTTCTTAAACCATGTGTTTGCCGCTATCAGCTGCCTTTCCCTGCAGAAGTCAATTAACCATTCACCTCTGTCATTTCTCTTTCCAAGACCATGACTGCCTACTATGTTTCCCTCTTTCCCTTCTCCCACAATGGTGTTCCAGTCTCCCATTACTATTTTGCAGCATTTTTTATTTTCGTCCATTATTCTCTCTATTACATTGTACGTTGCCTCTACAATTTGGTCATCATTTTCTGTAGTTGGCATATACACCTGGACAATCAGTAAATATTTTTGTGCTCCTTTCAGCCTTACACCAATAACCCAGTCATTTGCATAGTCTACATATTCCACACATGTAGCCAATTTCTTTGTCATAATCATTCCTACTCCATTAATTCCTTTTACTTCTCCTCGTGAGTAGTAGAATACATATTCACCTGACTGCACCTCTCCATGTCCATTCCATCTTACCTCAGCAACTCCTACGAGGTCCATATGATTCTCTTCCATCTCTCTTTTAAGGTTTTCTAGTTTTCCTGCTTGTAGCAGAGTTCTGACATTCCAGGTACCAATTCTCGTTTTGATTTTTTGCCTCCTTTCAAGTTGTCCCCCCCGGAGATCCGAATGGGGGACTATTTTACCTCCGGACACTGATTTAACATGAGAGGAAGCCATTTTTTGTGCATAAAATGGAGACTGCATTATGCAGGGAAGATAAGAGAGTGTTATGTAACTTAAATTGATGAAATGCTCTCTTGCATCTCTTATTAAAATTAGCTGTACATATTTCAACAGTAGTAAACTGAGGCAGAAAGGTTTCGTCCATTTTTGGAACGAGATTAACATTTTTCGTAAATTTAAATTTTCATACTTCATGTTTCAGTGACAGTGACAGTAGTTCGGTAGTTCGAGTTGAGAGCAAGCACTTTAATTAACACTATAACCTTTCGCTATCTGATCTCACTGCAATGTGTGATAAATCGTTGATCAATTGCTTTTAAGTAATTTTATTTAAATTAACAGGTTTGCCTTAATGTATCAAGGTCCTGTTGGCCCAATTCATAAAATTATTTTGCTGGCAAGTGTTAATAAAAATCTCCATGCGAATGATGTTCAACCGTTATTTGATCCAGACCTTCCAGACCCAGGCATCCTAACGGCAATAGTGCCTGTCACGTGGTACAGTGATGCTGTGTTCCAAGATGACAGGAGCCGTGTTAGCATCGTCCAGGACTGGTTTAGTGAACACGAGGATGACCTGTCGCGTGTTCCCCGGCAACGACAGTCACCGGATGTTAGTGGCATTGAGGCTCTAACGTCTACTTTGGCGATAATTGGGCGTGGTTGCTGTCCACCTTCATCATCGTTACCTGAACTTGTTGCTATTTTATAAGGAAGAATGATGTAAGACTCCCTCGTAAACCTTACATGAGCTTTATTTATCCATTCCCAGACTTCCTGACGCTGTTTCGAGCAACTGTTTCCCTATACCGTGTCATGCACGGTGATGTATTGTGTTTATGGTGTTTCCGTGTTTTTCACAACCACGTTTCTTTACTGTTTTCGCTATGCACGTCTGCCAACGTCTGTATAGCTGCTGAAACATGTTGGCAGGAAGGTCCTGTTCGGTGGCAGTTCAAAAGGCTCTATGCACTATGGGCCTTAACATCTGAGGTCATCAGTCCCCTAGACTTAGAACTACTTAAACCTAACTAACCTCAGGACATCACACACATCCACTCCCGAGGCAGGTTTAGAACCTGCGACCATAGCAGCAGTGCGGTTCCACACTGAAGCGCCTAGAACCGCTCGGCCACAGCGGCCGGCCTCGGTGGCAGTCGCCCATGTACGAGTGCTTTCATGCGGGAAGAAATAAAAACTGCGTGTTGCCAGATTAGGTGAGTAAGGAGTTTGTGGCAAAACAGCTACTTGTTGCCATGCAACTCCCCGTTGGAGGAGGAGAGACCGATGTGCAGGGACTTTGACTTGTACCAAGAGCCAATTCATCCTAAGCGCAGGCTGCATATGACGAACTGAATCGCATAAACGTCGAAGGAACTGCTTGTAGCAGGTTTTGTTTTCCTTTGCACCGACTGGGATGAATTCCATGTGAACAATTCTATTTGAAATGAAAAACAACTGAAGCATGACATAGACTTTTGACCTGCCTTGTAGTGGTTTTTTCTGTCGTGGTAATACTGGCGTTTTGCAGGTGGCGGATTCTCACTTCAGTTGCCAATCGTACAGGAAACACCATGTTTAGTCTTCAGTTATGATCCGTTTAAGAAACGCCGAATTATCTTTAGTACTGTTATAAAGCCCCACAAATCACCATGCGATGGAAAATGGAAATGGGTGTTTTGGCGTCATTGGTCGGGGAGGGGGCTTAAGGGGAAGGTCCTGTCGCCTTGGTACAGGTCTTATTACACTCGACGCCGAATTGGGCGACCTGAGCGACGGATGGGGATGAAATGATTAAGACAACACAACACCCAGTCTCCGAACGGAGAAAATTCCCGAACCAAACGGGAATCGAACCCGGGCCCGTAGGACGGCAATCCGTCACGCTGACCACTCAGCTATCGGGGCGGACACCATGCGATAATCATGTTGATATTAAGTAAGGATGGTTGTCGTACCTTGCATGGGTAACATGTGATATATTCAGGTCACTAGTCACAATTTCGTAGAATATGCCCCTAGTGCTGCTACTGAGAGACCATTTATTGTTTGGGAACGGTTGGCACGCACTAGCATTGCAAATTATCCCATCTTGCATTCAGTTCGAACCGTTTGTGGCCGACAAGTAAACACGTCATCGTGCAAACTGTCTCTCCATTACGATAAACGCCGGTGCCACCTAAACACAACACTGGACCTAATGCTTTGTCACAGTAAAGATGTTGTTGGAACTTTCCGGTAGCGAGTTTTCTGTCAGAACATGTTTTTCCATTGTTCCAACTGCTACACACCAGAGTTCTGTCGAGCGTAATGAAATCACTGTCACAAGAACAACTACAGTTGTGCTTGCAGAGCGTGTAACGTACCCCTTATTTGCAAATAAGAACGAATTTTACTTTATTTCCAGTTTTGCTATTTCACATACGTGAAGTGAATGATTCATCTCTGCCTTATGTACAGAGTAAGGAGTGAGCGGTAGGTTTCCACGCTGGCCTGCACACACAGTTGGCCTTCTGGCGCTGTCGGAGACAGTGGGATGAGGTGCCGATGCAAAAATCGCTTGTGACTCCAGCAAAAAGATACCCAGGGAAAGTATATTTATTCTGGCGCAAATCAAGTAATTGTTATTTATAAGTACACTCCTGGAAATGGAAAAAAGAACACATTGACACCGGTGTGTCAGACCCACCATACTTGCTCCGGACACTGCGAGAGGGCTGTACAACCAATGATCACACGCACGGCACAGCGGACACACCAGGAACCGCGGTGTTGGCCGTCGAATGGCGCTAGCTGCGCAGCATTTGTGCACCGCCGCCGTCAGTGTCAGCCAGTTTGCCGTGGCATACGGAGCTCCATCGCAGTCTTTAACACTGGTAGCATGCCGCGACAGCGTGGACGTGAACCGTATGTGCAGTTGACGGACTTTGAGCGAGGGCGTATAGTGGGCATGCGGGAGGCCGGGTGGACGTACCGCCGAATTGCTCAACACGTGGGGCGTGAGGTCTCCACAGTACATCGATGTTTTCGCCAGTGGTCGGCGGAAGGTGCACGTGCCCGTCGACCTGGGACCGGACCGCAGCGACGCACGGATGCACGCCAAGACCGTAGGATCCTACGCAGTGCCGTAGGGGACCGCACCGCCACTTCCCAGCAAATTAGGGACACTGTTGCTCCTGGGGTATCGGCGAGGACCATTCGCAACCGTCTCCATGAAGCTGGGCTACGGTCCCGCACACCGTTAGGCCGTCTTCCGCTCACGCCCCAACATCGTGCAGCCCGCCTCCAGTGGTGTCGCGACAGGCGTGAATGGAGGGACGAATGGAGACGTGTCGTCTTCAGCGATGAGAGTCGCTTCTGCCTTGGTGCCAATGATGGTCGTATGCGTGTTTGGCGCCGTGCAGGTGAGCGCCACAATCAGGACTGCATACGACCGAGGCACACAGGGCCAACACCCGGCATCATGGTGTGGGGAGCGATCTCCTACACTGGCCGTACACCACTGGTGATCGTCGAGGGGACACTGAATAGTGCACGGTACATCCAAACCGTCATCGAACCCATCGTTCTACCATTCCTAGACCGGCAAGGGAACTTGCTGTTACGACAGGACAATGCACGTCCGCATGTATCCCGTGCCACCCAACGTGCTCTAGAAGGTGTAAGTCAACTACCCTGGCCAGCAAGATCTCCGGATCTATCCCCCATTGAGCATGTTTGGGACTGGATGAAACGTCGTCTCACGCGGTCTGCACGTCCAGCACGAACGCTGGTCCAACTGAGGCGCCAGGTGGAAATGGCATGGCAAGTCGTTCCACGGGACTACATCCAGCATCTCTACGATCGTCTCCATGGGAGAATAGCAGCCTGCATTGCTGCGAAAGGTGGATATACACTGTACTAGTGCCGACATTGTGCATGCTCTGTTGCCTGTGTCTATGTGCCTGTGGTTCTGTCAGTGTGATCATGTGATGTATCTGACCCCAGGAATGTGTCAATAAAGTTTCCCCTTCCTGGGACAATGAATTCACGGTGTTCTTATTTCAATTTCCAGGAGTGTATTTGTTAACAAAAGTTTACATTTGCCACTCAGACATTAGGAAGAGTCTACAGGTCATAAGTACTACATTTCAGTGATTTTACAGTGCAAGGGAACGTTGATAATTACAAATATATCGATAACGATGTACAGTCTTATACGAACTGTACTGACTGTACGCACAAGCTACAGACTGTGCGCCATAATCGGCAGTCGTTGCTATGATGCCTTTCGATCTAGTCATGTGACAGCCCATGCTCTCGTACTGTTAATAGTTAGTTTATAATTGAACGAGTTAATTTTAATGTGTTTCTGAAATAAACGCGCTGAATGGCATTCCATGCAAAAAATATTAGCACAAGAAACTGCTTTCCACTTCATTACGTAAAACATAGACAGTAGTATTGCACTTTCAGAATTCGACCTCTCTTCTAAGACTCCGCAAGGGCCATAACAGGTAGAAACAATTCCTACACGGCGGCTTGCTAAGTCAGTTCAAGGATGGACTGGCTTAATTATCGCAAAACTCGGCTGGCACAGCGAGGCCTTTGATACCGTATGCCCTTATACCACCATCTACGGACTCGTCAGTTAACCTGAGAAATTTCTGGAGGTTTAGTACGTTTGGGGGAGGGGATTCTTGCAAGCAGGTACTCAATTTTCCCTTGCTGGGACGAAAGATTAACTGACAATATACCGTACCACGACTCTCTAGTTCACCAAACCGCCACTATGCGTCCATTCTCAGAAATTAAAAATTGTACTACGTACAAGTACACTTACACAAAAGTCAGACATTGAGTTTTCTTCTGACACATACTGTCGCAAATTTAAATTAAAAGTAGTTCTCGTCTCCCAGTCCACCAACGCTTTCGGGAGGTTTTCCTTGGTTGTAAGACATATGCCGGAACTAGAAACCCCCTCCCAATTGGAACTCTACTGCCTTACTACCAGTTCGCCTCATACGGGTGGGGGGGGGGTTTAATTTCTGAAGATAATCACTATTATGGCAGGCCAAGTACCTTGTACTGAATGCTGCGCTACACTTTGCGAGCTAACATCCCAAAGATGTTCGCGCTGACATGTGGTTCCACTTCGTCGAAATGTCTTGGCTGAAACTGGTCTAGCGATTGCACCGTACATGTCGCATTACACGCCCTAAATTAGACACTTGTGACCCTTTGGTTAAATTGTCTGGCTAATGTCAAATTTGCGAAATTGTGTCCGCCTGATTAGCTGGGTAGTAACGTGCTCGCCTCCCATGCAAGCGGGCCCGGCTTCGATTCCCGACCAGGTTGGAGATCTTCTCCACTCGTGGACTGGGTGTTGAGTTGTCCTTATCATCATCACATTCTCATTACAGGTGCGCAAGCCGCTCAGTGTGGCGTCGAATGTAATAAGACTTGCGCTTGACCGCAGAACTTCCCCGAATAGGGACCTCCCGGCCAACGATGCCATCCGCTCATTTCATTTTGCAAAATTGTATGAAACATACAACATTAATATAACATATAACAACATTAATAATAATATAGGGAGCTAATTAACGATCCACAAATGATGTAGGCCACACAGTTGCGATTTGGTTAGAATAATGTTTATTCAGAAAGCAGATAGCGAAAGTGATCGTATTTATAATTACTATCACACTGTTACACTCATCGCTAAATACAAGGTATCTACGCAAAAAGTTAGAGTTCGCACCAGGCGTGCGGCTTCGTACCGCTCAGAGATTAAGTCCCGCGATACCACACAACGCGAAATTTTCTAAGTCGTTACACTTCGCAGCTAGCTAAAGACCGACCGACCGCTTTCGCGTATCCACCAGCATTGTCCTTCTGCCTGTCCCCGGACGCGTTTCCCACGCGCCGAAATCCTCGCTCAACTGACTAGGGCAGTTCCCTTTCTTGAAGCTGTCCATCTGATTGGCTACAGCTTACTTTCGCGTTCTAAATAAAGTAACAATGAAATCCATTACATAATAAACGTTAAATTCTTTTACATAAAACCAGTAAAAATAGTTCAAATGGCTCTGAGCACTATGGGACTTAACATCTGAGGTCATCAGTCCCCTAGAAATTAGAACTACTTAAACCTAACTAACCTAAGAACATCAAACACTTCCATGCCCGAGGCAGGAGTCGAACCTGCGACCGTAGCGGTAGCGCGGTTCCAGACTGTAGCGCCTATAACCGCTCTGCCACTCCGGCCGGCAACTCACAACTTCAAAGTGACACATACCTGACACTATTTTTCGACATAGTCACCAAGTCTCTGTAAAAAATGGTAGGAACATTCTACCAAGGAGCCATTCGAGAACCGATGTGTGAACGTCCTCATCGTTGGGAAACCTATGATTGCCCAGAATTAGTTCCTGTACTGCCTTACATTGTCGTCTCTGGTAGACAACCATAGCCTTCTTTCTCGGTCAGTATCACCAGCCATTTTATTACGGCTGGGAGCGCCACTGCGTTTGGTCCATATTCACCGGAATTCTGCGGTGAAACATGTGCCGTGTGCTCCTGCGATTTGATTGTTCCGGTGTAGTGTGTTCGATCTCTTTCGATTCGCTTTGCTGAGCGCGGGTTGGTGTGCCCTCTAAGATTCCGTGCGGGAAGCCGAAAGGGAGTCTCGGGCAGAGAGAGACGAGCGGGCCTGGGCGGAGCGACGCCGGAAAATCGCTGTTGTCGCGTCGGCAAGTGGTGTGAGTGTGGCAGTTCCATTGGGGCCGGCCGAGCAGCCGAACTGGAGGTGCTGTAGTGACTCGCTGTCGTTCGTTCTGTTTACGAGTTCAACCGTCCTCACGCCGTGGCTACGGGCTGGTGTTATTCTGGCCATTACCTTATTAGCGGCATTTGGTTAATATTGTTAAAGGTGAGCTGTTAGTTTGGTGCATCTTCATCTGGTGGAGTTACAGCGAGACTTCTTTCTGTCGTATCTGGCTTGCGCTGGTGAGCAGTGAGTGTTCCCACGTCGCGTGTCGAAATACTGACTTGTGCCCTGGTTGATTTACATATGAACTGGAGTGCCTATATAGGCGTGTTTGCTTAAATTGTTGATGAAGTGTTTCACAATACCCTTACTCGAGTCTCTTTAAATTGCATTTCAGTTTGTTACTGAACTTATGTCAGTCAAGGGACGCCCAAATTGTCACGCTAGTCAAGTGAAGTTTAAGTCTACTGTGACACCACTGTTTACCTGTTGGATTAAAATTAATTCAATCTTAACCACAGCTAGGAATAATTCAAGGCCAATTGTAAGTGTCGTGTGTGCTTTTTTTTTCTTTTTCTCTTACTCACTACTGTTGAGTGTTAAATTGTTTTGGAAACCCCTTTGACGATAATTTCACGGTGTGGTTTTAGAAAGAGTTCCTTGGGTACAGTTGTTAACGGCTCCTGTTGCAACGGAGTTTCTGGCCCATACACAGCTATCGCACGCCAGGGGTTTAGTGCCAACCGCCAACAGTGTGGTAACTTGTTATCAATCCTTTTCGAATCAGCGTCTGGCCTACGACTATTGATGGATTTCTGTAGTAAAATTCAAATGGAGGCACTGTCTTGTTAACTTGTCTGAACTGAATGTGCTTGCCTTGTAAAACAGTTCATTACTGATTCTGAGTAGTTTAAGCAGTGGTAGGGCACTCATTGTTCTGGACCAGACTGTACTTGGCATTAATTGCATTGTCTTGGTAAATCGGTGTGCTACGTAAGATTATAACGCAAGCGCCATTGTGGGTAAAATTTACCATTTAACTATATGAGTTGATTCTGTGAATCATTGTGACACACAAGGTCACGTAAGACAGTGCTGTAGTGGGCAGATATTGTTATACGTATGTGATATTATTTCCTGTGTGCCATTGTGTCCATTAGGTTATGTAAGGCTCAAATACAGTGACCAGTTTGATAATTTTCTGTGTTTCGAAACAGCATTTTACAAGCATTAAAATTTTGGGAAAGGATTAAATCTCATATTTGCAGATTGTTGATGTTAGATAACTTGTTGATGATTCATGTTAAATCAGCTGATGTACATTTAAATTGAACAAGTTATATGTCAATATGTTATTACCAGTACCTTGCATGAATGTTCTTGCGTAAAAATTAAATTTTATATTCTATCCTCAATTTGTTGCTCAGCCTCCCAACCATATCACTACTGTGTAATTTAGACGTTTTGGCCAGAGTAATCGTGCTGCCCCGCGAGTTTCAACTTTGGTGTACGTTACCAGTCGTCGCGCCATTTCACTCCGAAATTGTAAGGCACCTGTCATCCGTACCGCAGTATAACCGTGTCTGCGGGAAACATGGAACATGAACTCTCCTCTGACAACGCACCACTCTATTTGTGCAATGGTGTGCGTGTGTGACTTACTTTCTGAAGTCCTCTCATACACAACTGGAAATGAGTCATTACGAGCACAGCCTACTCTACCTCGCAAGTATCAGCATAAAAAAAATAACGTCATTGGATTCATTACATACTATTAACAATCGGAAACAGTTGGTTTAAGCGCAGTGAATACAACGCTAATGAAGGATGAGAGTGGGGCGGCTCGTTAACGGCACGGCCTCACTTCTCTCGGCAGCTCACGAGGCGCCTGGGGGAGAATACTTGACACGGGGAAACATCGCCTATACATTTTGTGAGATGGGTCGCAATGTTAACGAGTAAATTCTGTACCGTAGTTCTGTGTGATGTTCTCGAGACACATACTTGTCACAAAGTATTCGTTATTCCTTGATTACGTTCCTGAATATCATTATATATAATGGGTTTATGAAATTTGTAGCGGCCCCCCCTCTCACTAAGGATCATAGTGGGAAAAAAACAAAGATAATACAACCTTTACCACTTTTCCGCTCCGTGATGATTGCTCTACACAATCAGAAAATGTCCTAAATTGTCCCCACGCGAACTCATATGAATAGTATAACGAGACTGTAAAAGAGAATCAGTCTCTTTACTCACCTCAGATCAAAATTTAATTTTACAGATCAGATGAAAACAATGTAAGAAACGTAGGTAGCGTTCTTGATAAACAAGCGCACAGCAGCTTCTAAATAATCCTTTGTTAGTAATTAATTATTGTACTAATACAGTTCAGTAATTAATTATTTCAATAATAAAGGGTTGCTCAGCATTCATGGAGGTATGTACCATCTTTGCAAACAAACAAAAGGCTGTTTTTTGCCATAGTGTATCTCTTGGTTTATTTGTGAAGCATCTTCAGTGGCGATGTTGTTAACCTATCTGTGTCACCGGGAGAAGTTTTTACTCGGTCTGCATCCACTAGATGTCCGATTTTCACTGTTTGCTCGACCACACTTATTTCAGAATTTGACTTCCACTTTTCGATGTGTTCTTAATGTGTGTGTTCAGACTGAAATGTAGATAGGTCGAACTAACGTACACTTTTCGCACAAGTAACTCACATCTATTGTTCCCAAATGGCGCCTAAATTAATCGAGTCTCGGTCTGGCACACAGTTTTAATCTGCCAGGAAGTTTCATATCAGCGCACACTCAGCTGCAGAGTGAAAATCTCATTCTGGCGCCTAAATTCATACGACTGGGAGCAACAGAGATGAGGGCAGCTTGTGCCTTGTGGGCGTGTGGCTAGGGCCTCCCGTCGGGTTTTTTAAATTGTGTATTATAACATTACTTTTTGATAGACACCTATTTTAAGAATTATCGAACTGTAATGTAAACATATAAAAACAGTGACATGTAAAAAACGTACCGCAGTCTGCTAATGTAATCGTATTCTTAATGACTCAATAGTAGCGGCTGATAACACTTATCTTCTCTGAAAATCACTCACAAGAATGTTCTTAATAGTGAAATATCTTTTAAGTTAGCCCGACACAGATCAGTAATTAATAAACTAGCTCAGTTCTGGGGTAGTTACTTAATCGTGGATGTAATTAATTGTTCTTTCCATCTGTACCCAACACCACAGATATTATTTCAGGCTCGTGAGAAGTTGTGTGCTTATTGCACCAGAGAATATTTCACTAGTCTGTTCGATGTAAACTACTGCAATACGTAACTTAATAACGTGGTTTCGTCTCGATGCCTGCCTGGGATGTCATCTCTTTATATAAAGAAAAGCTGTAAGTAAAAGTTATTAAATTATTATCAGCGGCCGCCGGGCTCGTAGGATCTGAAAGAAAGTTAATTGTTCTAACCGATGGTACGTCTCGTAGATGAGCTAAAACAAAAATGATTTTCTAAGATGGCGTCTAACAACGAAAATTCTTTGTTCAGGCCCATATCTACTTAGGACAATCCAGATATCAGATTACAAATTCAGGACTGGATACACAAATTCTTTTGACAAAATAACCATTATATTTTTCTGGTTTAAAGTACAACTTATGTTATTAGCTGGTACAGCAAGATGAGCAAGAATGTCCTGTTAGGTCCGAACCCAAGCAGATAGGATAAGCGAATGTCAAAGGAAAGATAGTTCATGCATAGAAGCGCACGAGTCCATCGAATAATATGTCCATTGTAGTTCTATCTCTTCTTCCTCCTCGTAACTTGTCGGTTCTTTATAAAATTTATCGTAATATTCAGTTTACATTTTTTTAAACCCAAGACTACTCAGGAGAAACAGTACAATGGCCCCCTGGTATGCCTGGGATCAAAGGATGTATCTGTACCAGACATACCACAGTACTGTTCGATTCTTCCACGCCATTGTACATGTATGTTTATTCAGTTGGTTTCTAAAGTTTGTGCATATTATTATTTAACATGTGTGCATTCTCAAATGGTAAGGGAGAGCAAGTATAATCTTTCCTTATTTGTGTGACAGAAGTTTCAATCCAGAGAAATGTTGACCAATCACAATGGGAAATGACTTACGTTAACCCCCCCCCCCCCCAATTCGGGTTCATGGGCATGGGAAAACCGGGAGTTAAAAACCAACCCAGGGTCTTCGGACTGTATGACAAAATCTATCCAGTGTTTAAAAAAATCACAATTTGAATATTGTTATTGCTTAAGAACATATTAATTGAATGTTGCCCAAGTGAATTATATTAGAGAAAAGATACAATCAAAGAAAATACAGTGACAGTAGTTACATATTGATATATACTACACAGATTTCTCATATGCGATAATTGGAGCACCCTTTTTTTTATTTTTCTGTAGCAGACACACTTTGACTTATATTATTTGGGCTTGCTACCACGACACACGCACTCATCACACGCAATACACGTCTTCGATGGTCGATTCTCCGCAGTGTCTGCGCTGGTGCGACGAAGATAGTGCTGCGGCGATGGTGCATGTGACAAAGCTTCCAGGCGCCCCCCATCACGCCCGGCCAGGCGATTGTTGGACGGTGACCGTTGGCCCACTGGTCAGCTGTTTCGCCTCAGCTTGCGAATCGTCTCAGCATCGTGTCCGTTGAATGCGCGTGAACATGTAATAACTCATACTAGCATCAGTGTTAACTAATTCCGTAACAGATGTTACCGGCTAGTGGGAAAAGAGAGTTATTAGATGTTCATTCATTCAATATTCATTCAGGATTGTTTGTTTCAATGTTCTGTAACGTAACCAAGTTTCCGAGCAATCTGTAGTCCAGTTTTCGGGACACGATGTGCTTTCTGTCAAATTCCTTAGGAAATTATACAGTTTATTTCTCCGTGACTAGCTACGTTTGGCATATCCTGTGAACTTTTGTAATCACTTTACATAAACTCCAACTCTATACCGTCGTCCGCAACAAGTTTGTACACAGTTGTATAACACACACTAAGTTTTCTACTTTGTCACTATGGCTGGTGTCGAAAGCTATATTCACTTTGCTCCACACTTACTACAGTGTTCCCCGTGTAAAATATTTAGCTTCACACGATATTACTATTCATAGTATTTCGTTTAGTCACCTTTGCTGCACAGCTATAGTCTTCACATATTAACTATTTTAAAGCCCTTTTTTATATCGGAACAAAGCAAATTACTATGTCGGTTGTCAAACTCCGATCGTAAAGTCTTTTTCTCCTTAAATGATGTGGGTATAACCCGCCTATTTCTCCTGAGTCGGGATACTCCAGAATGTAGCATCCTTCATTTGGAATTCTTAATATATTGTACGGTCCTGTATAAATTATTTGCCATTTTCGGTTTACTTTCTTTATTGCTGATGCTTTTGGGTGCGCCTTTAACAACACGAGATCTCCTTCACGGTATTGTTGCACTTTCTTTAATTGTCGGTCATGTCGTCGTTTTCTGAGAGCCGCCTGCTGACTCAAAGCCCGCAGCGCCACTTTTATTTCCTCCTTGTGACGTCCTGTTCAACCATTAATTCCTCTGGTGTAAAACCTGAGGCATCATTAGACAAGTTGTTATATATTTGCTCAAAGATGTTGAGGTACTCACTCCACTTCATATGCTCAGTTGCAGCATATTTCCTCATGAATCTATTGTACTCCCGAAAAATTCTTTCCCTTGGGGCTTGCTTGTGGGTTAAAGTGGGATATCAATATGTGCTTCATCCCCTGATCCCTTAAGAATTCTTTCCACTTCACACTACGAAGCATTATCTGACAAGACAGTAATAGGCTTGCACACTTGCGGAACAAATTCCATTGCTATTCGATTAATAACAGGGATAGATGTGGCACGTTTTATAGCATATAATTTCACATACTTTGTGAACAAGTCATATATCGCCAAGATATACTTTACACCTACGCAAGCAGTGGGTAAAGGTATTTAGTTTACATTTTTTTTAAACATAGACCACCCAGGAGAAACAGTACAGCATCCTAACCATTGTACATCTACTTGATCACGTGTATTTATCAAAACTTTCTCCACAAGATATACATCAAGATTTTTTTCTATTTTGTAGTTCTTGCTTATAAAAATTTTCATTGGTATCTCTCCATTTATGTGTGACTGGATTAGAAAGATTTAAATCGTCAGTTTCAAATAGTTCTGTTGACTGGTTAGAATTATTTCCTTTTTCAAAAATTCCTTTAAGTTTACTAATTCTCACCTTAACATGCACTTTTTCCTGATTTACTTCTTTTGGCTTTATTTCTGTTGTTGAATTTTTTGTATTATTATATTCAATTACTTTTGAAACAATATCAGTCTCTATATAGTATTATTTTGACACTAAATCCATCCATTTATAAAATCCTTGAAGAACAAATATTTCCAATTTCTTTATTTATGTGTGCTCTTAAATCTTTCAACAACAGGTGCTTTTAACTGCATAAAAATTGAACAATGATTCATTTAATATTTTTTCATAAGTGCTAAAAAATATTTCCTATAAAATTCATTGCCATTATTTCTTTGTAGATTTTGCTAATTCAGTGTCTAAATTTTTTTGAAAAACATTAGCTACATTTTTACTGTTTAATTGTGAACTGGAATAGCCCAGTCAAATTTTGGAAAAAGTTGGTTATAGTTAATAAATCTTTATATCCATCATTAATTTTGGAAATTACTCTTAAGATCCCTGTATCCATTTCTACAAAATCTGTTTGCTGTAAATCATCCACGCCACATGAAACGACGCTTCTTATTTCAAAATTTTTTCTCTTCAGATGAATAATTCATTAATTATTTGTTCTTGAATATTATTTGATGGTGTTCCAGCACCTACAACATTTCTTATGTTTACTATTTTTAGTTTAAGATACTGAGCAAAGAGCATAAGTTTGTATCTTGGTGATATGTATTAGTGATTTTTTAAATTTTAAATGTGAAACACAATTGGCTGAAAGATGATTAATGTTAATAATTTTTATATAGAAAAATTATTTACAACTTTTGAAATGACATTTTTTAAAATTTTTAAAATAAAATAATTTTATGGGTTTTGGAATAAAATTTTGATAAATTTTTGAAATATTATAATGTAGTAAATTTGTAATGAAATAATAGCCATATGTTACTGTAGATATTTTATACTGTAAAACATATACGTTATTAGCATATGGACTTAAGAAATTATTGTTGTATTTAACTAAATATAGTTTATGTTTTTTACATCACATTAAATTTACATTCTACATTGTTCTTTATTGTAAAAGACACAGTCATTATAATCTTACAAACATATTTAATTTTTAACAACACATTTCATTACTTATTTTGATTTTTCTCTTCATCATCATCCATTTTATAAGCATACATTTTTGCTCTTCAATCGCAAAATTCATCCATTATTTTCCTTTTCATTCATCTTTCATAATTCCAACACTTTTTTATTTACTTGAGATATTATAAATATTCTATTCCTGATAATTGCTCATATCAAAATAATTGATCATCAATTTATATCTTCAGTATTCATATTATAGGTGTAACTACCAGCATCATGATAACCAATTTTTTCTCCAAAATTTTACTTTCATAATATTATATGGAAAAAAATCATACCTTAATTTTTTTTCGATAAATGAAGTATAGCCTAGCCAATACAAATTGGTCTCTTAAAGAAAATTTTAGGATTAATAATGTGAATAACTATTATCCTTTCATTAAAAATTTTTTATTGAAATTTGGTTTATCTGTTAATTTATCAGATTTTTAGCATCTGTGACTAAATTTGTGTCTACTCTGTTTTTAATATTTCCCATCGTTCTTCTGAGTTCAGAATTGATCATTAGTTTGAAAAAATCTTTTAAAAAATATTTTTTATTTTCAATTTCGTTTTGGTATGTAATCTATATACTAAAATAACAAACCAGATTTTGCTGTTTCATTCCTAGAGACAGATTTCTATAATGAACAACATAATATTTACTTTCTAATGTTATTAATTTTTTCGTTATTTCTTGATGACATTTTATTTAAGGTAGTAATGGTAAATTTCTCTGTAAATCATAAAAAATTCTAAATCGAATTCGAAATATAACCTATCTGACAAGCATCAGAAATTTTGCTAATTTGTTTTAGAATCGATATGGTTAGGTTCATCCCATCAAAATCCCCATATGGTAATTTTGACTCTTACAATTAACAAATAACAACATAAATAATTAGATATAATATTTTTATCATAATAGTAATATATTAAAGCATTTGGTAAAATATTTTACCTTAATTTTTCTTATATTTATTATTTAGATTCACATATTATCTTTTAGAACATCAGAATACGTCATTTATAATTCTGTTTCAACCTTAAAACTTATATTATAATGCATGTAATAATTCAAGATAAATTGCATCTGTTTTTTTAGATATGGCTTTATAG